>NC_091169.1:26260376-26285376 GCF_040958095.1 Procambarus clarkii
CGAGGTAGTTTCCTTGTGTTTTGATCGTTATTGCGAGGTAGTTTTCCCTGTTTTTTGTCCGTTATTGCGAGGTAGTTTCCTTGTGTTTTGTCCGTTATTGCGAGGTAGTTTCCTTGTGATTTGTCCGTTATTGCGAGGTAGTTTCTCTGTGTTTTGTCCGTTATTGCGAGGTAGTTTCCTTGTGTTTTGTCCGTTATTGCGAGGTAGTTTCCTTGTGTTTTGTCCGTTATTGCGAGGTAGTTTCTCTGTGTTTTGTCCGTTATTGCGAGGTAGTTTCCTTGTGTTTTGATCGTTATTGCGAGGTAGTTTTCCCTGTTTTTTGTCCGTTATTGCGAGGTTGTTTCCTTGTGTTTTGTCCGTTATTGCGAGGCAGTTTCCTTGTGTTTTGTTCGTTATTGCGAGGTAGTTTCCTTGTGTTTTGTTCGTTATTGCGAGGTAGTTTCCTTGTGTTTTGTCCGTTATTGCGAGGTAGTTTCCCTGTGTTTTGTCCGTTATTGCGAGGTAGTTTCCTTGTGTTTTGTCCGTTATTGCGAGGTAGTTTCCTTGTGTTTTGTCCGTTATTGCGAGGTAGTTTCCTTGTGTTTTGTCCGTTATTGCGAGGTTGTTTCCTTGTGTTTTGTCCGTTATTGCGAGGTAGTTTTCCTTGTGTTTTGTTCGTTATTGCGAGGTAGTTTCCTTGTGTTTTGTTCGTTATTGCGAGGTAGTTTCCTTGTGTTTTGTCCGTTATTGCGAGGTAGTTTCCCTGTGTTTTGTCCGTTATTGCGAGATTGTTTCCTTGTGTTTTGTTCGTTATTGCGAGGTAGTTTCCTTGTGTTTTGTCCGTTATTGCGAGGTAGTTTCCTTGTGTTTTGTCCGTTATTGCGAGGTAGTTTCCTTGTGTTTTGTCCGTTATATCGAGGTAGTTTCCCTGTGTTTTGTCCGTTATTGCGAGATTGTTTCCTTGTGTTTTGTCCGTTATTGCGTGGTAGTTTTCCCTCTGTTTTGTCCGTTATTGCGAGATTGTTTCCTTGTGTTTTGTTCGTTATTGCGAGGTAGTTTCCTTGTGTTTTGTCCGTTATTGCGAGGTAGTTTCCTTGTGTTTTGTCCGTTATTGCGAGGTAGTTTTCCTTGTGTTTTGTTCGTTATTGCGAGGTAGTTTCCTTGTGTTTTGTCCCCCGCAAGCACAATTAGGTGAGTTCAATTAGTTAAGTACTGGTTATTCATGTGAACAAATCCACAAGGGCCGTGACACGGGTTCGAACCCTCGTCACGGCCCTCCCCTGGTTATTCCTGTTTGCGGCTTCTATAAGTTTTGTCCTCCACGTTTTGATCATCAACACGTATAATCCTTTCTTGTGGCGAGGTTGGCAGGGTTGAACATCGGCTCTTAAGCCCCGCCTTTCCCCTCCTTGTTCTAATCCGATTTACATTTAAAGTTATGCATCGAACGGGCTGCGACAACTTCATCATCTCGTCCATTTTCTTTATTTACGACTTTGAGACCGAAAGAGTATTCTCTGACATCTGTGTTTCCAGTTTCTAATTCTGTTCTCCCGTATTATGGTACCTTAATTTGAACTTAGCTTCTTTATCTACTTTGTCAATTCACCTTAGTATCTTGTATGTCGTTATTATGTCCGCCCAATTTCTTCTTTCCTTTAGTGGAGTGGAGGAAAGCAGTTGCCTCATAGCTCAATCCCCTTAGCTCAGGAAGGAGCTTTGGTGTGTGTGTGTGTGTGTGTGTGTGTGTGTGTGTGTGTGTGTGTGTGTGTGTGAGTGCGCGCGCGCGCATGCCAGAGGGAAAAGCTTTGTCATATCATTAAATTAGATTTGGAATAAATTAAATAAAGTGGACGCAGGAATAAATTTATTTACGTAATGTATTTTTGAGCGTAAAATATCACAGAGGATTAAAGACTAAAAATATTTATTTTTATCACTCTTTATTTTAACTAAATCTGACTGAAATTTTACAATTAACAATATATAAAAAATTATTTAAATAACTATATTTTTATCGGTTTATCATTCTAATTTTTGTCGTGTTTGATCGTTAAAAGTTTTTCCAATTTTTAGCGTTGTAAATTTTCCTCCCTTTATCACTCAATTTTCCCAATTTTTTTATCACTTTAATTTTCCACTTTTCTAACAAAATTTCCCGTCTTTTTTTCATTATATATTTTCTTTCGAATCCTTGCAATTTTTCCGTTTTTTATTATAAATTGTCCTGTAATTTTATCAATGCAATTACACACAGAAATCACAATAGCGTGATGCATCAAATGAACAAATCCACAAGGGCCGTGATGAGGATTCGAACCTGCGTCCGGGAGCATCCCAGACGCTGCCTTAATCGACTGAGCTACGACATGGTCAAACGAGTTGAAACCTAAGTTCTACTGAACTTCGCAAATAGAGTGGTAGACGGTTGGAACAAGTTAGGTGAGAAGGTGGTGGTGGAGGCCAAGGCCGTCAGTAGTTTCAAAGCGTTATATGACAAAGAGTGCTGGGAAGACGGGACACCACGAGCGTAGCTCTCATCCTGTAACTACACTTAGGTAATTACACTTAGGTAATTACACACACACACACACACACACACACACACACACACACACACGCACACGCACACATTCACACACACACACGCACACATTCACACACACACACATTCACACACACACACATTCACACACACACACATTCACACACACACACACACATTCACACACACACACACACACACACACACACACACACACACACACACACACACACACACACACACACACACACACACACACACCAAACACGAGACGAAAGAGCCAAAACTCAACTCCCGCCAGCACAACTAGGTGAATACGCGTACACATACATACAATTCTCATGTATACACAGGTGCGTGTGCACACGCTAGAAATACACACGCATGTAGACAGCACCGCACTCTCACGCAAATTTGACTACACTTAACGCAGCCTCCAGCAGACTATGGAGCTCCAGCGTGAGCAGCAGACACGGCCGGGATCATAAAATTCTCTGCGCTATTGATCTCTGAGGAAAAATTTGCATATTCGTCAATACTCGACCCGAGTTTCCAACATTACTTCCACCCCGAGTTTGATGAGTAATGAAGGACTTATTTTGTGATGGTGTTTGTGTTAGTATGGAACTGGGGAGAGTTGGTGAGTATGGGTGGAGTGGGAGTGTATGGTGGGGTGTGTATGGTGTATGGAGGGTGTATCATAGAGTGAGGGGTGTATGGTGGGGTGTGTATGATGTATGGAGGGTGTATGATAGAGTGAGGGGTGTATGGTGGAGTGTGTATGGAGGGTGTATGATAGAGTGAGGGGTGTATGGTGGAGTGTGTATGGAGGGTGTATGATAGAGTGAGGGGTGTATGGTAGGGTGTGTATGGAGGGTGTATGGTGTATGGAGTGGGGGTCAGAATATGACTGGCACGTTGCTTCTTCTTGAATTCTGCCGATCCAGACTAGCCTATTTCCATCCCTCACCCCAGCCCATTCCCCCTGCAACGTTGGGTGAGGCTAGCCCCGAGCGTCTGGCCTCCAACTGGACGGACAGACAGACATACACTCTTATAGATATATAATATATTATTATTATATGTGTAGAGAAGTGGCACCATTGCCTAGCTCATTGCCACACACCACCAGGCCACGATAACAATATTGTTTATCAGCTCGGTACCTGCGTTAATTAGGTGTTCCTCTAATGATCATTGTGTTAATGAGGCCGGCTGTTACATAACCCATGACTCAGTCCGTTCTCGGGAGCGTTCCCAAACGGCCAGAAACTGTCGTGCTAAAGTGATCCTTATCCTAACCCCACCAGAGGACCTGCGAACAGAAAACGGGACAGTATGTCAATTTCGTGAGCCGCGGCCATTTTCTATAACGACAGTTTGTGGCCTTAGTATACGTCAAAATGTAACGCTCTGTTAAGGGAAGGGATTGCGTAGCCACCATATACGCTCGCTGGGGCAGACTTACGCATTATACTGCGATATACATTAATGGTTGTCAAGCCTGGCGGTGGTTTCAACCAACTAACAGTCTCCGTGGTATAGTGGTATGACACTCGCCTGGCTATGTCATGGGTTCGTATTCTTCGCGGCAGGGGATCGTATTCCAGGGACCTGCCCGAAACGCTACGCGTACTAGTGGCTGTACAAGAATTTAACAACTCTTGTATATATCTCAAAAAAAAACAACAAAAAAACTACCAAACTTTGTGCAGGCGAGGAGTCACAATAACGTGGCTAAAGTGTGTTGACCAGACCACACACTAGAAGGTGAAGGGACGACGACGTTTCGGTCCGTCCTGGACCATTCTCAAGTCGAAGACGGAAGAAGAGAATATGGTCCAGGATGGACCGAAACGTCGTCGTCCCTGCACCTTCTAGTGTGGTTATCTTGAGATTATCTTGAGATGATTTCGGGGCTTTAGTGTCCCCGCGGCCCGGTCCTCGACCAGTCCCTCCACCCCCCAGGAAGCAGCCCGTGACAGCTGACTAACACCCAGGTACCTATTTTACTGCTAGGTAATAGGGGCATAGTGTGGTTATCTTGAGATGATATCGGGGCTTTAATGTCCCCGCGGCCCGGTCCTCGACCAGGCCTCCACCCCCCAGGAAGCAGCCCGTGATAGCTGACTAACACCCAGGTACCTATTTTACTGCTAGGTAACAGGAGCATTTGGTAAAAGAAACTCTGCCCATTGTTTCTCGCCGTCGCCCGGGATCGATCCCGGGACCACAGGATCACAAGTCCAGCGTGCTGTCCGCTCGGCCGACCGGCTCCCCACACGGCTCATGACCGTGTCTGGTCTGGTCAAAATACCAAACTTGACCAACCGCTGCACCGTCCGCCCGGTTCACCAGCCCACAACCGACCATGCAATTCGAGACAATGTTGCAATTCATTAATTTCAAACCCACAATTTCCTTGGTCAGATCTCAAGCTAAAGTATTGTTAAGGTTTATTTTAAACATATGATGTGGGGTGTAGTTTTTATTTCGGCGTCTCGGGCTCTGACAGCGACGTTTCTGGCTCTGCCAGCGACGTTTCTGGCTCTCCAGTGACGTTTCTGGCTCTGACAGTGACGTTTCTGGCTCTGACAGTGACGTTTCTGGCTCTGACAGCGACGTTTCTGGCTCTGACAGTGACGTTTCTGGCTCTCCAGTGACGTTTCTGGCTCTGACAGCGACGTTTCTGGCTCTGACAGTGACGTTTCTGGCTCTGACAGCGACGTTTCTGGCTCTGCCAGCGACGTTTCTGGCTCTGACAGCGACGTTTCTGGCTCTGTAAGTAACGTTTCTGGCTCTGTCAGTAACGTTTCTGCCTCTGCCAGCGACGTTTCTGGCTCTGTCAGTAACGTTTCTGGCTCTGTCAGTAACGTTTCTGGCTCTGACAGCGACGTTTCTCGCTCTACCAGCGACGTCTCCAGCCCTACCAGCGACGTCTCGGGCTCTACCAGCGACGTCTCGGGCTCTACCAGCGACGTCTCGGGCTCTACCAGCGACGTCTCGGGCTCTACCAGCGACGTCTCGGGCTCTACCAGCGACGTCTCCAGCCCTACCAGCGACGTCTCGGGCTCTACCAGCAACGTCTCGGGCTCTACCAGCGACGTCTCCGGCCCTACCAGCGACGTCTCCGGCCCTACCAGCGACGTCTCGGGCTCTACCAGCGACGTCTCCAGCCCTACCAGCGACGTCTCGGGCTCTACCAGCAACGTCTCGGGCTCTACCAGCGACGTCTCCGGCCCTACCAGCGACGTCTCGGGCTCTACCAGCGACGTCTCGGGCTCTACCAGCGACGTCTCGGGCTCTACCAGCGACGTCTCGGGCTCTACCAGCGACGTCTCGGGCTCCGCACACAACGACGTAATATCACCTTAAAACACTAAAGTTTACTCAAGACAATCAAGAGTGAAACTTGGCTATGGAACTCCCCGGCGACGCCTCCTTCAGCCTCAGCTAGAGAAAATTGCTACACCTCTTGCTGGAACCCTCTCTCCCTCTCTCTCTCTCCCTCCCTCTCTCTCCCTCTCCCTCTCTCTCCCTCTCTTCCCTATTCCTCTCTCTCTGTCCTCAATTTTCTACGTGTCTCTATTTCTCCCGCTAAATTCAGGGAAAATTCCTTGAACGGTGTTTCTCTTGGAAGGGGCCATCAGCATAAACATTTACTCTCAGAGGCCCAAGTGTGCAGAGCGGCGGGGGAATTCCGCTGAATCTGGGGGTACAATTTGGGGAAGTTCAGTCTTGAGAAGGAGAATGGGAAGGTAATCAGCAGTGCTGTATTCCCTGCCAGGGGGAAAGTGGGGTTGAAATGGAAAGGGCGGGGAAATGAAAGGGGGAAAGGAGAAAGATATGGAATCGGAAATGGAATAGAAATATATATATAGTTTTCGACTGATGACCTCGTTAATGTGGTTCACAATAATTTTTTTTGGGGGTAAACTGACGTATAAATTAATATACAAAAAATTAAATCAGTATGCAAAAATACGGAGCATAATTGGAACAATTTAATAACGTGGTTTAATGAAATGTTCGAATATTGGAAAAGTAACCCATGAGCGAAATAAGTGAAATAAGAACTTTATGAACGAAAGTTAAAATATATGAATTATGTAAATAAATATAATTAAGTGAATAATGTGAAGGTACTTAAGTAAACATGAGAAAATTAACGCGCACTAGTTAATGAAAATTTGTATTGTGACAATAATTATTTTTATAAATTAATAATACGTGACGATATATGAATTTCTGAAGTATGACAGGTCTGAAGTATGATAGTATGATATGACGTGGAATCCTAGGGTCCGGTTATCGATCCCCGGCGATGGCAGAGTTTCTTTCACCCTGATGCTCCTATTCACCTAGCATTAAATAGATACCTGGGAGTTAGACAGCTGCTACGGGCTGCTTTCTGGGTGTGTATAAGTGTGTGTGTGTGTGTGGGAAAAAAAATATATAATCAGTTGATTGATCGACAGTTGAGAGGCGGGCCGAAAGAGCTAGAGCTCAACCCCCGCAAGCACAACCAGGCGAATACACAGTTAACACACACACTTAACACACACAGTTAACACACACACTTAACACACACAGTTAACACACACACTTAACACACACAGTTAACACACACAGTTAACACACACACTTAACACACACACTTAACACACACACTTAACACATTAAAGTCACATAACTTGAGGACTCTGCGGTAATATATCAAAGCGACATATCTGCCAGAGACATAATTAATGAGCGCATATTTCAGCATATTATTACAAGGCATTACGAAGAGGAAGGTGTAGAGACACGCGGTCTTCCTGTCCCTCTCTGCCTACCAGCGCCACCCTTGCTATATGTGTGTGTCTGTATCTCTAGCTCTATCTCTATCTCTAGATGAGTGCGTCGCTCTATCTCAATCTCTGTCTCCCTCCTTGTCTCTCTCGACCCCCCCTGTCTTCCTCCCCCTCCCTCCCCCACCACCCTCTCTCGCTCTTTCTCTCTCTCTGCAAATTAAAAGTCAAAGTGCATCCTGCTACCATAAATTTTCTTAATTAGTAAGGTTTGCAGCGTAGTCTGATAGTAGTCAGAATGTAAATTAGTCATTCTGTGGCGCTTAGATTGTGTTTTGCCACGCTTTTGGTGGTAGGTGTCTCTCTCTGTCTCTCTCTGTGTGTCTCTCTCTCTCTGTGTCTCTCTCTCTCTCTCTCTATCTGTCTCTCTCTCTCTCTCTCTCTCTGTCTCTCTGTGTCTCTCTCTCTCTCTCTATCTGTCTCTCTCTCTCTCTCTCTGTGTCTCTCTCTCTCTCTCTCTCTCTCTCTCTCTCTCTCTCTCTCTCTCTCTCTCTCTCTCTCTCTCTCTCTCTCTCTCTCTCTCTCTCTCTCTCTCTCTCTCTGTCTTTCTCGCTCTCTCTCTCTCGCTCCCTCGCTCTCTCTCTCTGTCTCTGTCTCTCTCGCTCCCTCGCTCCCTCCCTCTCTCAAGCACACTCATCAGTAAACCATACACCTAGCGTAACACTGGTATTCATCACCACAACTCATCATACACGCCTGTCTCTTGTATATTTTGTATTGATGTATTATGTGAAAATTATATTTTAATGTATAGTGATGTATGCCGATGTATTTTGAGTGAGATGAAGGAGAAGAAGAAGGATAAGGAGTAGTATTATGATGCTGAGAAGGATTAGAAGGAGGAATAGGCAGAACAAGGAAGAAAAGAAGGAAGAAAAGAAAAGGGAAACAAGAAAAAGAATATAAGGAGGAGTAGGAGAAGGAAGGAAGGAAGGAAGAAGAGGTGAGTTACAACTCAAGGCGACAGACATGTTTCTCCAAAATCCCTTAATCCGTCTAGATCTGTAAGGCTCTTATATACGCCATACATGTAATACGATACATGGGGGGAGGATACACGTGGGATGATACATGTGGGTGAAGAGTTTATGTGTGAGAGTATACATGGGAGATTTTACAAGTGTGAGTATACATGAGAGTATACATGTGGGAAAAAGTGAGAGTATTAAGCTAGGAATATACATGAGAGAGTATATACAAAGGAGCATACATGTTAGAGTATACAGGTTGGAGAAAGGGTTATATATGTGATGTATACAGGCGGGAGTAATGGTCATTTATACTCGTATTCATGTGTATAAAATATTATACACGTGAAAGTTAACATGTGAGAGTATACATGTGTGAGTAATGGCTATACATGTGATAATAATGGCTATACATATGAAACTAACAGCTATTCATATTAAAATAATGGTTATACAAGTGAGAATAATGGCTATACATAGGAGAATAATAGGTATTCAAGTTAGATTTAATTTTAAACTCTAAAGATGCCATTCTCTCTCCTCTGTACTGAGGAGAGAGAGAGAGAGAGAGAGAGAGAGAGAGAGAGAGAGAGAGAGAGAGAGAGAGAGAGAGAGAGAGAGAGAGAGAGAGAGAGAGAGAGAGAGCCAGAGCCCCCGCCCATGTGGAGTGGTGTAATTGGTGTCCACATTTTTAATTACTGATCACCCAAGCTACCAACACCCGCACAGATCAAACAGCCTTTGATTACCACACACAAGTTCCCTGACACAACATTTGGCCCGACCATCATTTGCTGTCGTGCTAATTACGCCCCGCGGGAGATCACATCTGGCCGTCGGCTCTTGCCGCCCAGTCAACTCCCACTGGGCCACTCCCACTCACTCACTCGAGTGCCACTGGGCCACCACTGGACCTTCGAATGCCACTGGGCCACCACTGGACCACATCGAGTGGCACAGGGCCACGACTGGACCACCTTGAAGAACACCACTAGTGCCACTCTGTCTCATTAGCCGTTTAACGCGCTCCAAATTATACGCCATCTGTCTTGCGTATACATTTTGTGTCAATAATACACACGTGTATACGCTTGAGTCTCATTATCTTGTGATAGCAGCGGGATCATGCGTCATTAATGAACCCTTTTGTCATACGGTACGCAATTAATGACTCTTGTGTCACACGGTACGCAAGTAATGACCATTATGTCATACGGTACGCAAGTAATGATCCGGGGGTACGCCAGGGGCCTGGTACTTCCGCTCGGTCAGCCTGGCCCAGACAGGAAGAATATTTAACTAAAATTGACCGCATTTAACAATGCTCAAACCTTATTTTGTTGTGTCATACGATATATTCTCTTTGTTGCTCTTGTAAGCGCCATAATGTATACGTTATATGTATACTGAAGATGAACGGCAGTTTTCCACGTGTTTAATTTAGCCAAAATAAACCTCGGCTAATCCTTGTATTAAACTTAAGACTTGAGTTCGGTGTAGTGATTATCGTGCGGCTGGCAAGAGGGGGTCACTTCTACTTCCGTCTCCTCGCCTGCCTGAGGTACGCTGCTTGAGGTACGCTGCCTCCGTACGCTGCCTCCGTACGCTGCCTGAGGTACGCTGCCTGAAGTACGCTGCTTGAGGTACGCTGCCTAAGGTACGCTGCTACCGTACGCTGCCTGAGGTACGCTGCCTGAGGTACGCTGCCTGAGGTACGCTGCCTCCGTACGCTGCCTGAGGTACGCTGCCTGAGGTACGCTGCTTGAGGTACGCTGCCTCCGTACGCTGCCTGAGGTACGCTGCCTGAGGTACGCTGCTTGAGGTACGCTGCCTCCGTACGCTGCCTGAGGTACGCTGCCTGAGGTACGTTGCTTGAGGTACGCTGCCTGAGGTACGCTGCCTGAGGTACGCTGCCTCCGTACGCTGCCTGAGGTACGCTGCCTGTAGTACGCTGCCTGAGGTACGCTGCCACCGTACGCTGCCTGAGGTACGCTGCCTCCGTACGCTGCCTGAGGTACGCTGCCTGAGGTATGCTTCCTCCGTACGCTGCCTCCGTACGCTGCCTGAGGTACGCTGCCTCCGTATGCTGCCTGAGGTACGCTGCCTTCGTACGCTGCCTGAGGTACGCTGCCTTCGTACGCTGCCTGAGGTACGCTGCCTTCGTACGCTGCCTGAGGTACGCTGCCTTCGTACGCTGCCTGAGGTACTCTGCCTGAGGTACGCTGCCTCCCTACACTGCCTGAGGTACGCTGCCTGAGCTTCGCCTCATACCGTTTCCTATTCACATTATTAGTTAAATTTTTTAGTGATCCTGTTTTGTAAACACCCAAATCAAGAAGGAAGAGAAAGAGAAGATTGAGGAAGAGGGAGAAGAAGAAAGAGAGGAAGAAGCAGAAACACAACAATACGAAGGGGAGGATAAATCACATCATGATTTCTTAGTCATTTTATCTCCATTATCCCAACATTTTTGGCGGCAGGAATTTGGGATTTAGAGGGCGAGAGAGAAAAAAATAAAATTCCCCAAGAGAGGTTAGCGAGGGTCTGAGAGAGAGCACTCGGTATTGACAGAGCCGGCAGCCAGTATTGGGAAGGCATTATAATACCCTATTTTAATCCCACCCTTCTCGCCCCTTCGGGACAGGCTCTTGGGTAATATATCCCCCCGTCTGTCTGTCTGTCTGTCTGTCTGTCTGTCTGTCTGTCTGTCTGTCTGTCTGTCTGTCTGTCTGTCTGGTTAGTATTTTACACGTGCGATTAGAGTTATATGTGTCCGTCTTGGCATCTGTGTGTACGGAATTTCGAAAGCTCTGTCTCTGTGGTTTTCGTTCCGCCCCCCATCGGTCTGGACTGGACTTTGCAACGTTCGTGTTGGTCACTGTTTATGTCTGTTAAGTTGGGTGTGGTTGACAACTGTGCGAGAGTTGTGTTATGGTTCTCATTCACAAGATGGCGTTGTTGTGTACGGTACCTCAATGTACTCACCTAGGAGTACTGGCCTAGTTGTTCTTGCGGTGGGTGGGGTGGGGGTTGGGGGGGTGGTGGGAGGTGGGGTGAGCTTTGGGTCTTTGGTTCCGCCTCTCAACTGTCAATCAATCAACTTTTTTTTTTTGCTCACACACACACACACACACACACACACACACACACACACACACACACACACACACACACACACACACACACACACACACACACACACCTTTGGGGGCTTTGTAGCCTGGTGGATAGCGCGCAGGACTCGTAATTCTGTGGCGCGGGTTCGATTCCCGCACGAGGCAGAAACAAATGGGCAAAGTTTCTTTCACCCTGAATGCCCCTGTTACCTAGCAGTAAATAGGTACCTGGGAGTTAGTCAGCTGTCACGGACTGCTTCCTGGGGTGTGTGTGTGGGGGTGTGGTGTGGAAAACAAAAGTAGTTAGTAAACAGTTGATTGACAGTTGAGAGGCGGGCCGAAAGAGCCAAGCTCAACCCCCGCAAACACAACTAGGTGAATACACACACACACACACACAGAGGAAGTAGCCGGTAGCAGCTGTCTAACTCCCAGGTACCTATTTACTGCTAGGTAACAGGGGGCATCAGGGTGAAAGAAACTATGCCCATTTGTTTTCCGCCATCACCGGGAATCGAACCCGGACCCCTAGGATTACGAGTCCCAAGCGCTGTCCACCCAGCCACAGGCTCCCTGTTGCTGGGTCCCCGTGGGTCTGGGGCTTTACGGGGCCTGACAGCTGAGTGGCCAGCGCTTAGGATTCGTAGTCCTGAGGTTCCGGGTTCGATCCCCGCTTAGGCGAAACAATTGGGCAGAATTTCTTTCACCCTGATGACCCTGTTACCTAGCAGTAAATAGGTACCTGGGAGTTAGACAGCTGCTACCGGCTACTTCCTGTGTGTGTGTGTGTGTGTGTGTGTGTGTGTGTGTGTGTGTGTGTGTGTGTGTGTGTGTGTGCCTAGGGAGTCCATAGACGCAGGTTCGATTCCACCGCATAACTTCAATATTTCCCCAGTAATAATAATACAAATAATGATAATAATAACGGTACACACACACAACAGAAGCTTATCAGGACGCCACAAAACTCTCACCACCCCCTAAAAAACACGGACTGTGCGTTTTACACGAAGGAATAAAAAACCCACATCAAACTTTGATATCTTAACATTTCCTGGTCAATGTCTGGAGAATCATTCACCACCGACATGGAGAGAGAGAGGGACATTTAGTATCAGTTATTTACGGTTAGGTAAATGAATTTCATATTTCGCCATATTTGAAAGACGTTATCGAGTTGAGGAAATTGTCAGTGAGAAATGTTGTTTGCCCGCGGGACGTGAGGGAGACGATACGTCCAATGGAAGGACTTGTGTTTTTGATAAGATCAATGATAACGGTCTGCTGCCTCCTAGGTGATGTTATTCCTCTCTCTCCCCTCTCCCCTCTCCCCTCTCCCTCTCCCTCACTCCTAGCCTCTTCCGCCATTTCTCTCTCTCTCCCTCGCTCCCAATTCCTCCCTCTCACTTTCTCCCTTACCCTATTTTCTCATCTTTAAAAAAAATTCACTCACCCCCATTGATCACTTCCCCACGTCATTAACTACACATCCACCCCATTACACACGGCCCCATTCGTGAAACCACGCCGCTACCACATTAACATCGCCCTACTATTAACCACGCCACTACTCTATTAACCCATTAACCCCGCCTGCACCCAACACTCGTACGTCCCATTAACTACGCCCCCCGTCCCATTTTCTACACCCCGTTAACTCCCCTTCTCGTTAACCACGCACTTCACCCCTTAAGTACGCCCCCCATTCCATTTAACACGCTCCTCGCATCAATTAACCATAACCCACCCCATTAACTAAGACTCCCATTAACCTCGCAAAATGGCGACAATCCTGGCAAAGTGGCGACCTTGCCAGGATTCGAACCTGCTACAATAGATTCCACGTCGCAATTGAGGTCGGGGTCCGGTTCCTCGTAGATCTGTTTGCGCGATGACAGTTGGTCTCCGGCTCGTCGTAGGTCCAACGACGACTCGTAGGCTGCCTCGTCTTCTCCGTCCACGTCCCTCGTCTCTGGAGCTCTTCCTTCACGCACACATTGAGGACACTGCAGGCTGACTACTGCTCTCGGCTTCCTCGCACACTGAATAGCTTGCCTCTTCCCTGTAGTCTCATTCCCAGTAACTATTTACTGCTTCGTAGACCCAGAGAGTTGTCCCATCAAGCTACCAATGCTCTCGGCCCGCAGGAACTGACACACAGCTCCTCTAAGTGCTGCTTCCATACGATCACAGTCGGCCTCCAGCTCCTGGTGTCCTCTTCCCACCAGTAAAGTTCTGCCTCACGGTGCTCCCCTAGGACCACAAGCGTCCCTCGCCGTTTGCGCTAGTAACTGCTGCCGAATAATCTTATCCTGAGGCCTCTTCCCCACCCTGGATAGAGAGCTTTCGAGCGCACCTCCGCTCGGGGACGTCACAGGGGAAGGTCTGAGGCTCACTTCCCGCCTTGAGCCGCGGGCGACCTGCTACGTCACGCCTTTGGCGCCACGCTATTTGCTGAACAGTGCCACACCCCCGCTACTGACCAATCACCAGACGGCTGGCGCGGCTCCCACATTGCAGCCCCGCCCCCTTGGGCAACAAAGTACTCCTCCTCTGAGGATCCCCTCCGCCATCATTTCCTGACAGGAAAAGCCTAAAGCTAAATTCAAAACCAACAAAAATCATAATTACCGTCAACCTCTACATCTCGGGCTTCGCCTTAAATGTACAAAATCTCTTCCCCATGCTTCAGAGCATAAACAAATCAGTGTGATATGACTTTTAAGCGAGATATAGGTTAAAATAGAACTGAACTCCGTAACAGAATACTCTAGCAATATGAATAGGTCCTCTAGCTTAATGAGTAGGCATTATAGAGCAAGAGTAGGCACTCGGTTACTGATGAGGCATTGTAGAGAAACTACACTATCCAGCAGTGTATTAATTAGGCCTTATGAGTGGACCTACTAGCCAAAGACTTATGAAACAGCAATGAATGAGGAAAGGAGAAAAGGAACCCACAAATCATGGTAAAATTTCGTCCCGGGAAAATTAAATAGAAGTTCGGACAGGTAATTCGGAAGTTTAAAAATAAGTCTCGGGCAGCTGCCAAGGATTACAAACTTTGATTGTGAGTTTCGAACTTCCACGAACCCCCCACCCCCACCCCACTCCACCCTAAGATGAGGCTTCTGAGCACCCACTTCCATGACAGCTTAAAAAGCATGCAATATCGTGAATCAGTGACTGATTCACGATATTGCTCGTAACTATATAAATTCTCGTAACTATATATATATATAGCAGAGCTCGTTAGCTAACATTTTAGGTTAAGGAAGCTAAGTGTTTCGAAACGGAGAATTGGATGTTTCAAGATCTCAAGTGTTGAAGAGAAAGGAGTAGGCTTCGGGCGTCGATGTTCAGACCGCGAACGATTCTCTGAATCCCGTCCTTCGTTCGCTCAGTCTTCGCTCGGAATCAAAGATTTTTTTGCTGCTGGCCGAACTCGAAGACGGATTACACTTGGCTTAAAATCTCTGGCTAATTAAAAAAAGCGAATATGAATTCAGGCATTTTGGTGAATTGGAGAGTTCGGGGGGGTGGGGGGGGGTTGTGGTCATGACGGGGGGGGGGGGGGAGGGGGAGGGTGGAGATGGTAGGGGGGGAGGGGGGGAGAGGGAGGGGGTTATCACCTGGGAGTGGGGGTATGCTGGGATGATGGGAGAGAGTGGTGGTGGGGGGGAGGGGAGCTTTGACCCCACCTCAAGTTGGGCTTTACCATACAACTTTGGCGGTAAGTTGAGTTTACCCCCATCTTTATAACCCCCATTGCTCGACCCTCCTCCCCCATAACCCACGCTTGTCCACCATTTTCCCTCCCATGTCTCCACTCCCCCCATGCCTCACCCCCATCCCCACTGCCCCCATGTTTCCCCAATGTCTCTTCCCATTCCCACTTTTCCCCATCACTCTCACCTGCCATCTACCTCGCCCCCCTCAACCCACAACCCCCCACAACCCACAGGCCCCCTCAACCCACAACCCCCCACAACCTAAAGCTGGCCTCCCCACCCTCCCCCACTACCAGGGCCCCCACAACCCATAATCCCCAACCATTTAAGCCTCCTGGAGACTGGCACTAAAGCTCTCTTAAGCAATTATCGCTTAATTTCGCAGCCTCCTGCTTCTCTTCTCCTGCTCTCCTTCTCTTCTCTCACTCCTTCTCTCCTCTACTATTCATCAGTTTCCTCCAGCCTTTTCTTTCTCCCGTTTATTCTCCCATTCTCTTACAACTTCTCTATTTTCCTCTTAGTTATTTTATTTTCTGTTATTACCGTTCTTTTCTCTTCATATCTCTCTTTTCTGCCCTCACTTTCTCCCCTTTCCTTCTTGCTCCCTTCTTCTATACCGTCCCCCTTTTCTCACTACTTCTCTTCTCCCTCTCCCAATTCTCTTATCCCTCATCGCTTCTGTTCTCTCTCCTCTTCTTCTTCTTCTTCCCCTTCTCTTCTCCACCCTCTCCTTTTCTCCCCCGCTCCCCACCACATCCCCAACTCTTAATTCCCTTACCCTCCACACCCCTTATCCACGTCCCTACATCCTTATGCCCCTCCCAATCCCCTTCTTCACAATCCCTTTCTACACCCCCCACCATAACCTCCCCTCCCGTCTCCTCCCCCCTACTTCCTTCCCCGTTCAGGGCCCCCCCACTACACCCCCATTTCTTACCAACGGATCAATTGTTAAAATATTATCTTAATCTTCCATAAGCCTCTCGAGTTCTATTAGATTTTGCCTCGTCTTCTCTCTTCTTCTTCTCTTTTACCCCCCCTTAACCTTTTATCACTCTGTGTGGCTCCGTCTTTATCCTCTCTACCTCTTCCTTCTTCTCATGTTAAATGATTTTCCTCTAAATTTCTCGTCATTCGCCATTTCTCCTCCAGCTGTTTCTCGTTCTTATCGCTTATCCTTATCCAATTTCTCTTTATTTCTTTCTATAATTCATATTCTTCGTTATTTTAGATTAATATTATTCTTTTATTTTCTGCAGCTCTGGCTCTGTGCTTCCTCGTTCACCTGAAGGGCGAGCAGCTCCCAGTGACTGAGCGCCAGGTAAGTGAAACGCGGGTCGCAGATTCCGTAGACTTCTACATAAATTTTTTGTTTGGCAATGTACGACTAACCCTCCTGTGTGATGTTATTTTTTTAGCATCACGTAGCTAACTTTTCGACACAGTATTCCCCCCTTCATATAGTCTAGGGGAGCTGCAAAAATGCAGATGTATCTAATGTATTAATAATACAAAAAAGGCAATGTTTATTGTGTAAGTAAATGGGTACTTACATATCAGAACTCACCTAGTAGTGACCACGGGGACGTGAGGTCTAAGTCTTTATGCCCCCATCTACTAGCCTTGTTGTACTCGTTTTATTAAAGCTCCACTATGACAAAGTTCTTCTGTCTGTCTGTCCACCACCACCACCACCACCAGCTGAGACACACCACCACCACCACCACCACCACCACCACCACCACCACCACCACCACCACCAGCTGAGACACACCACCACCACCACCACCACCACCACCACCACCACCAGCTGAGACACACGACCACCACCACCACCACCACCAGCTGAGACACACCACCACCACCACCAGCTGAGACACACCACCACCACCACCAGCTGAGACACACGACCACCACCACCACCAGCTGAGACACACCACCACCACCACCACCACCAGCTGAGACACACCACCACCACCACCACCACCAGCTGAGACACACCACCACCACCACCACCACCAGCTGAGACACACCACCACCACCACCAGCTGAGACACACCACCACCACCACCACCACCAGCTGAGACACACCACCACCACCACCACCACCAGCTGAGACACACCACCACCACCACCACCAGCTGAGACACACCACCACCACCACCACCAGCTGAGACACACCACCACCACCACCACCAGCTGAGACACACCACCAGCCTCCCACGTGGCCGGCATAAAAAGTAAACACAGAGAGGACTGGGACGATGGTTCTCCCGGGGAACGTCAGTGTTGCTCCCACGAAACTAATGTGACTAATATACAAGACGGACGGCTCTTGTGGGGAGGGAAGTGGGGGAGGGGGGTGGGGTGGAGGGGAAAACGTGGGGGAGGGAGGTGGGGAGGGGGGGGGGAGGGAGCTCAATGGGAAGAGGTCTGTGGGGAGTGTTGAGGGGCGGTGAAAGGGCTACAGGAGTTCTAAGGGGAAAGAGGTGGTGGTGGTGGAGAGGAATGCCAACCTTTACCTCCACCCATCAAGGGAAGAGCAAGATGACAACCCGTCTCTTTATAAACACACACACACACACGCACGCACACACACACACACACACACACACACACACACACACACACACACACACACACACACACACACACACACACACACACACACTATATGTGTGCATGTACTCACCTAGTTGTGATTGCGGGGGTTGAGCTCTGGCTCTTTGCTCCCGCCTCTCAACTGTCAATCAACCGGAGTACAGATTCCTGAGCCTATTGAGCTCTATAATATCTACATTTGAAGCTGTGTATGGAGTCAGCCTCCACCACATCACTGCCTAATGCATTCCATTTGTTAACTTGTCTGACACTAAAAAAGGTGGTTCTATCGTTTCAATGGCTCATATGGGTACTCAGTAACCACCAGTGTCCTCTAGTGCGTGTGCCTCCTGTGTTATATCAACTGTCTTATCAATTTCTCTGAGAATCTTGTATGTGGTGATCATATCTCCCCCCTAACTCTTCTCCCTTCGAGCGACGTGAGGTTTAGTTCCCGTAGCTCATACCCCTCAGCTCCGGTACTAGTTTGTTGGCATACCTCTGAACCTTCTCCAATTTAATTTTGGGTTTGAGTTGTGTGTGTGTGTGTAACAACTTAAGATTATATTTGTCATGTTAGAAAATTGTATTGTATTGTATTACAGACCTGTGTCACCTTCAGACGCAGCAAATGACAGACAGACAGACAGACAGACAGACAGACAGACAGACAGACAGACAGACAGACAGACAGACAGACAGACAGCGACACAGTGTCGCTGTGTCGACACTGGTGACAGAAAATGTCCCCAGTGTCGACACAGCGACATGTGGGGACATTTTTTTTATCCTGGTGACAAGAAAGTTGGCTTAGATAAGGCCGTCTGGGCCAGGGTTATTATCATATAAATTAGCGGCGATTTAATGAAGCGTAGCGTAACTTTGACCGCATAATTATAAACCATTGAAATATTTGTGTTTAATTGCTAATTAAGCTGTCTCTTAGATCTTCACTTGTTACAGTGTGTGTGGGGGGGGGGGGGGGGGGGAGGGCGGGGGCGTTTGTTAATGTTCTCCACACCTGCAGAGTCTTACCATTCAGCCCACCCTGCCCACCGCCCACCCCTCACATGGGCCCAGCCGCCCACCCTCACACGAGGCCAGCCGCCCACCCTCACACGAGGCCAGCCGCCCACCCTCACACGAGGCCAGCCGCCCACCCTCACACGAGGCCAGTCGCCCACCGTCACACGAGGCCAGCCGCCCACCCTCACACGAGGCCAGCCGCCCACTTCCCTAGCACCACAACATGTATAATGTTTACGATTGGTTGATTATAAATAGAAGCTGCCTCGTATGGGCCAATAGGCCTTCTCCAGTTACCTTTGTTCTTATGTTCTTGTTCTTAATGTTCACTGTGTGGGCCGACCTCTGGGGCCCACACTGGTATGTGTGAATCACAAGCGAGGAGGAGGAGGAGGACTTCACCACAAGGTGACGACCTCCAGAGATGGTGTCAGAAGTTTCTACTAGACTTTGACCCTATCAAATGCATGAGCCATGAGTATAGGACTTATATCAAAAGGACGTTAAATACAGTACTTCCAGCCTGGCCAGCATACGCCATACTGGCAAATGTCCGGTTATCCTTCAGCAACTTGGATAACGATTCCTTGTGAGAGATGCACACAGCCTTTATGACCCTCTGATATGGAGTATGCTGCCCCGCATGGAACAAAAAACCTATGGAAACACAAAATAAAATATGGAAGGTCTAAAAACATGCAACAAGACCCGTTGCTGAGCTAATGGGACTGAGTTATGAAGAAAGTCTTGAGAGAACTGGACCTCGCTGCACTGGTAGAAAGAAGCAATGCGGCAAACATGATAAAGAAACAATACTGCAATTAAGGAACAGTAGAGTGAAAGGACATAATTAGAAACTGGAAACACAGGTGAGTGAGAGAGAGTGTGAGTCTCAGAGTCGTTAACATGTGGAACGGACTAGATGAAGAAGTTGTCAAGGCCAATTCGATACATAGTTGTAAGTGCAAATATGACAATAAAAGAGAGTGAAATGAGTCATTGCTTTGAACCTATGATCGAGAACCGGGGCTGAGGAGCAGGAGCTCGACCCAGCCAGCACGACAAAGCATAATGACAGGAGCATAATGAGACAGACAGGAGCATAACAGCTCTTGCAACGGACGTCTCCGGGACTCACAACAACAAAACAAAGAGAGGTGACAAGAGCAGGAGAGAATAAGGAGAAACAGGAGAAAAGAGAGAAGAGGAAGGAGCAGAAGAGAGAGAGGGGGGGAGGTGATAGGGAGGAGGGGGGAAGAGGTGGGGGTGGGAAGGGGGTGATAGGGAGGAGGGGGGAAGAGGTGGGGGTGGGAGGGGGGTGATAGGGAGGACGGGGGAAGAGGTGGGGGTGGGAGGGGGGGGGGGTGGAAATGAAATGCAAATAGAGGCCAGCAGATGATATAGACTCAAATTATCACAAGGAAAAATACTCATTAACTGGCGCTTGTTTTAGTCTGAGGTTTAAGGGTAATGTTTTGTGCTGGCGTTGTGGGGGAGGGGGGGAAGGTGGGGGGGGGGAAGGTGGGGGGGGGGACAGAGACGACGAGAGACACACGATTGGAAGTGGCTGAGGTGTGACTGAATAGGGGAATAGAAAGGGGGTGGAAAAGAGGAGATTGGGGAGAGGAGGGGGAAAAGAAAGGGGAGAAAGGAGACATAGCATGGGACTATAGGTGTGGGAAGCAGGAGAATTGGGGAAGGGGTAGTGGAGACGAAAGAGGGAGAAGGGATAGAGGAGAAGGAGAGGGACAGAGGGAGGGGGTAGAGGAGAGGAGGGAGAGGGACGGGGCTGTGAATGGTGTTAGCGGTGATCTGGATAAGGTGGATTTGAATGGGAAGGAGATTGTGAGGAGGATGACAGGAGCATCAAGAGCTAGACAGGAGCATAATGAGACAGACAGGAGCATAATGAGACAGACAGGAGCATAATGAGACAGACAGGAGCATAATGAGACAGACAGGAGCATAATGAGACAGACAGGAGCATCAAGAGCTAGATAGGAGCATCAAGAGCTAGACAGGAGCATAATGAGACAGACAGGAGCATCAAGAGACAGACAGGAGCATAATGAGACAGACAGGAACATAATAAGACAGACAGGAGCATAATGAGACAGACAGGAGCATAATGAGACAGACAGGAGCATAATGAGACAGACAGGAGCATAATGAGACAGACAGGAGCATAATGAGACAGACAGGAGCATAATGAGATAGACAGGAGCATAATGAGACAGACAGGAGCATAATGAGACAGACAGGAGCATAATGAGACAGACAGGAGCATAATGAGACAGACAGGAGCATAATGAGACAGACAGGAGCATAGGGGCTAGACAGGAAGACAATATAGGCTATCTTAGATAACTTTGATAATTAAAAACATGACAAACAAAGATTAAGAGGGTGACACAGACATAGTGGGACACAGACATTGACATACACGGTTATAGCTGGACCCAGACATAGCCATATTCAGCCATAGCCAGACATAGTCATAACCAGGTGCGGACAAACACAGACTGACAATGACACAGACATAAAGAAGCAAAGACAGGGAACACCCACCAGCTGGGTCTTAACAAATTTTAATTAATGTTAATTTGAGGTGTTAATTTGATTTGATTGATTTGTTAACACTTTATAACAAATCAATCATCTCAAGAAGCTGACAGAAACACACACTTACTCATACAGAAGCCGACTGACAAACACAAGATAGTGGTATTAAGCGTCCCACCAAACTCGCTGAAAGTTAACAATGCTTCAGAAAACTTAGGACAAGTAAGAAGGCAAAACTTAGACGAATTATAAAGTTGTTGTTACTTCATAAGCGGCAGTTTTTTTTTGGTCTCTTATAAATAATGTGTTGAAGATCCGGAGCGGTTGTGAATGTGTGTGTTGTTTATTTGTGAGAAACAAACATTACTGTCTGTTTGACAGTGTGTTTTTCTGTGCTTGGTTGTGTTGTCTCTCTGCTAGACTGTGTGTGTGTGTGTGTGTGTGTGTGTCTGTGTGTGTGTGTGTGTGTGTGGCGGGAAAGTGAGGCGCTGCTTCGTTCACCACCAACCAATATATATTGTGTGTTTACATGCACAAAAGTCATATGTTTTACCGCTTACAAAACCACTTGAAAATAACTCAAAATATGTATTTTCCCAGGAAATAATGTAGTAAATACGCTCCGTATTTACTACATTATTTCTTATACGCTGCAAGTATCGTATGTGTGTTTGTGTTCCAGTCCCGGGCACTTGATATGACAGTGTTCATTCTATCATATTTACTTCAGTACAAACGTTAATATGTAACTTGTTACAGTTAACACTTTGTCCTTATTGATGACCAGACCACACACTAGAAGGTGAAGGGACGACGACGTTTCGGTCCGTCCTGGACCATTCTCAGGTCGATTGTCTTGAGAATACTGGACCACCATCGACTTGAGAATGGTCCAGGACGGACCGACACGTCGTCTTCCCTTCACCTTCTAGTGTGTGGTCTGGTCAACATACTTGAGCCACGTTATTGTGACTCCTCGCCTGCACATTGTCCTCAGTCTCTACCCGGTCGTCCTGCGTTCTTAAAAAGAGGATCACATGCGCTCTCGTCTCACGCCTCTAACACAACAACAACAACCTGCCGTCCAACAGAGAACGTCGCTTTTCGCTCGTATGCGTTACATAAGGCCAAAAATTTGTCGTACTGGAAAATGGAAGCGGCTGGCGAAAGTGACGTACTGTCCCGTTTTCTGTTTTGGGTTCTCTGGTAGGTTAGGGGGGAGGACACTTTAAATTGGCCGTTTTCTTGACGCTGGGAAACATTAGGAGGACAGACTGGATACAGCGAGTGAATACAGTCGTGGGAGCATTACAGGTGACTGACGAGGCAGTACAGGTGCCAGGAATTACACAGTCCCAGTATGTCTCCCATTGCTCTCGTGTGGACGGACCAAGCATGAGCAGGTTGGTAGTACTGGACCAAAGGCAAACACGAGCACACACAAGAACTAGCACAAACAGACATTCAAACAAACACAAAACAACGATGGCTGATTTACACTGGACAATTAAGTCGTTGGGACTCTCATAAGGTCCATTTCCCCTGTAGTTTGTTGACTTACGAGGAGAGAGAGAGAGAGAGAGAGAGAGAGAGAGAGAGAGAGAGAGAGAGAGAGAGAGAGAGACAGACAGACAGCCCCCCAACAAACACAAGAGAGAGAGAGAGAGAGAGAGAGACAGACAGACAGACAGACAGACAGCCCCCCAACAAACACACACATACCCATGGTGCCTTCACCATTGTACAGTGAGGTAAAACGCCAATCATACACCCGCCCCACCCAGACCGACCCACCTTTTCTTACCACAAACATTCCAGTTAATATCGCAAACTTTCTCGCCCGTCGATTCGCCGGGGTCAAAGTTACCGGGAAAACTGACTATTTTTGTTTTCTTTTAAGTTTGAGGAAGTCTTTACGATAGCCTGAGGCCTGGTAGCCTGGTGGATAGCGCGCAGGACTCGTAATTCTGTGGCGCGGGTTCGATTCCCGCACGAGGCAGAAACAAATGGGCAAAGTTTCTTTCACCCTATGCCCCTGTTACCTAGCAGTAAAATAGGTACCTGGGTGTTAGTCAGCTGTCACGGGCTGCTTCCTGGGGGTGGAGGCCTGGTCGAGGACCGGGCCGCGGGGACACTAAAAAGCCCCGAAATCATCTCAAGATAACCTCAAGATCTCAAGATAGCCTAGAACACTGGGTGTGGATGTTCGGCGAACCGTAGAGTTCTTGGAGGTTGTGAGGGAGCCGGTCGGCCGAGCGGACAGCACGCTGGACTTGTGATCCTGTGGTCCTGGGTTCGATCCCAGGCGCCGGCGAGAAACAATGGGCAGAGTTTCTTTCACCCTATGCCCCTGTTACCTAGCAGTAAAATAGGTACCTGGGTGTTAGTCAGCTGTCACGGGCTGCTTCCTGGGGGTGGAGGCCTGGTCGAGGACCGGGCCGCGGGGACACTAAAGCCCCGAAATCACCCCAAGAAGATATCCCAAGATTGAGCGAAGCTGACAAGAACGTTTTGGGTAATGGGTTCCGTTTTAGGTCACAAAGGCAAGTAGGATGGCTCCATCTAGGAGCAAGAAGGATGGCTCCATCTAGGAGCAAGAAGTATGACTCCATCTAGGAGCAAGAAGTATGACTCCATCTAGGAGCAAGAAGGATGGCTCCATCTATGAGCAAGAAGGATGGCTCCATCTAGGAGCAAGAAGTATGACTCCATCTAGGAGCAAGAAGTATGACTCCATCTAGGAGCAAGAAGGATGGCTCCATCTATGAGCAAGAAGGATGGCTCCATCTAGGAGCAAGAAGTATGACTCCATCTAGGAGCAAGAAGTATGACTCCATCTAGGAGCAAGAAGGATGGCTCCATCTATGAGCAAGAAGGATGGCTCCATCTAGGAGCAAGTAGGATGACTCCATCTAGGAGCAAAGAAGGATGGCTCCATCTAGGAGCAAGAAGTACGGCTCCATCTAGGAGCAAGAAGGATGGCTCCATCTATGAGCAAGAAGGATGGCTCCATCTAGGAGCAAGAAGGATGGCTCCATCTAGGAGCAAGAAGGATGGCTTCATCTAGGAGCAAGAAGGATGGCTTCATCTAGGAGCAAGAAGGATGACTCCATCTAGGAGCAAGAAGGATGGCTTCATCTAGGAGCAAGAAGGATGGCTCCATCTAGGAGCAAGAAGGATGGCTCCATCTAGGAGCAAGAAGGATGGCTCCATCTAGGAGCAAGAAGGATGGCTCCATCTAGGAGCAAGAAAGATGGCTTCATCTAGGAGCAAGAAGGATGGTTCCATCTAGGAGCAAGAAGTATGGCTCCATCTAGGAGCAAGAAGGATGGCTTCATCTAGGAGCAAAAAGGATGGCTCCATCTAGGAGCAAGAAGTACGGCTCCATCTAGGAGCAAGAAGGATGGCTTCATCTAGGAGCAAAAAGGATGGCTCCATCTAGGAGCAAGAAGTACGGCTCCATCTAGGAGCAAGAAGGATGGCTTCATCTTGGTTTTGACAAAACTCCAACTCACCATCCAATTCAGACAGAAACAAAAGCGGGCCAGAAGGAAGAGGGGAGAGGATAGAGATGGAGGATTGGTGGACGGGAGGGGATAGAGGAGAGAGGGAAGGGGGGGGG
>NC_091169.1:26290376-26305376 GCF_040958095.1 Procambarus clarkii
GAGTAACGTGTTGGGATGGTCTCCCTCGGTAGGGATGTGTACCTGGGATGTGTACCTGGGATGTGTACCTGGGATGTGTACCTGGGATGTGTACCTGGGATGTGTACCTGGGATGTGTACCTGGGATGTCTTCCTAACATTTGTACCTGGGATGTGTACCTGGGATGTCTTTCTAAGATGTGTACCTGGGATGTGTACCTCGGGTGTGTACCTGGGATGTCTCCCTAAGATGTGTTCCTAGCATGTGAATACTCAAGGGACTAGCGAGTGTGTCCCCCCCCCCCCTCCTCCCCCGTGTCAACTCGCGTAATTTCTAAACACGAAAAAACTGTCAATTTTCCCCTGGTCGGTGTTTCGTCTGTCTATTAAACCATAACTATAAACCCATCGCTTTTAAGCTGTACCCAAGATAAAAAAAACTAAAAAAACCTTCGATCTTTAAATTGCATTTTTGCCATAAAATCGCAGTATAAAGCTGGACAATAAAGCAGGTAAGCCTTTGATGCAGGGAATCGAACAAAGACAGCAAGTGGAGTTGTGGTAATGACAAGAGTGGCTTTGATGTCTTTGGTGGCGTGTAATGTGCTTTGTGCCGCATTCAAGGATCGAAATGTAGATCCTTGTAGAATAGATCCTAGTAGATGTAGAATAGTGTACTATAGCACACTAGCATACTTAATACTGTGACAGTGTGGAGTCAAGATTATACTTCATTTGGGGTATAATGGTATTTTATTTTAAAGAAATTATGTATATATATATATATATATATATATATATATATATATATATATATATATATATATATATATATATATATATATATATACGTAGTTGCCAAATGTTTTAGGAAATTAAACTGTCTCTCCTTATGGGTAAACCATGTAAGTACTAATGTACAAATGACCCATTCGCCGAGCTTTATAAAAAAAAAACGAAATATTGCACAGAAATATTATGTAAAGAAATTATGAAAAAAACCATTGAAGCATTAAAACTGAACTCGGTTGGCGGCAATTTCAGTTTAGGTTAAATTTCAGTGATGAATATGTTATCTTTTAGGCCATTTTACAGTTATTTATTTCAAGTTATTTTTTTCTTACTTAACCAATATCGTGTTTATATTAAATAAAAGAGCGCATCGTAAATTAGTGAAAAATAGGAAGAAAACCGGAAGGGATTCCGTTTTCCTAGCCAATAGCAGCGGTTCAATTCATATCTAAAGAACTCATAGGGAAACCACAATCCTCCGCCTCTCCCTTCAAACCGCTTGGATAGTTATCTAGATATTTGTGATGGTCTGAAAGCATATTACAGTTCCAGTAATAGTCTACATGGAAACTGGCAAATGGAACATTTGTCCTAAACTTGGGATTATTCTCAAGTTATATAGTTATTGTATTATAAATCACTGGTTTAAAATATATAAAGTATATGCTGAAAACGTTTTGTTTTAAAAAATTGGTTTTCTGTAAATGGAATTCTCGGGCACACTGACATAGTTTTCGAATTCCATATTTCACATTATCGTAAATAATACACCGTATTAACGTTATGAAATGTAATGAAACCAAACCTAAGCAAGTCTTAACCCACAGTAACCTTAACCTAACCTAACCATGGTTAGAAAGTAGATAATAGCACTAATTATGTAGTCGTTCCCAATCCATTCTCTTGGGCAGATCTCCTCCCTCAGGACAGGTTGCATGATTAGAAAAGCGTCAAATTTGCTTGGCTTTTTCTAATCGTAAACATATGACACCAACTTGGCCTCTGTCTGGCCGGACCAGAGACCAACTTGACGTCTGTCTGACCGGCCCAAAGACCTTATTCATCTCGATCTGGCCGGAGCAATTTGGCTTTGATCTGGCTGGACCAGAGACCATCATGGCCTCTGCCTAACAGGCCAGAGTTGGCCTGTATACAGACCGGTCTGTAGGCTGGACCAGAGACCATTAGTCCCCCACAAAGCGACTCTATTTTTTATTCAGTTTATGAGCGCAATAGAAAACGGTTTATTTCATTAAAATGGAATTCCGTGTTGAGGTATTTGTGGTGTTGGATAATATCCCGAGTTGGTGTGATGGTCCAGACGGGCAGGTGCGGCCCTGGTGACCAAGATGGAGTCTGGCGTGGAGGAGGGAGGCAGGTGGGAGGGAAACAGGAGGGAGGGAGGCAAAGAGAAAGGGAATAAGAGTGAGTTTTGAAGGGAGAGAATCTGTGACGGAGGACGACCCACGTGGAAGGGGTACTTAGGTGAATTATAAAGAGAAGTAAGAATGTTGAGAGGAAGGTAGGTGACAAAGAGATGGAGGGAGAGAGAGAGAGAACCCGAGGGGATGGAAAGGAAGATAATGTGATGGAGGGATATGATGGAAGGGAAAGCAGGAGGGAGGGAAGGATGGTTGTAAGCTTGCTGGGAAAGGTAGGGCAGGATGGGAAGGGGGGGGGGGGGGGGAGGGGAGGCAGAGTTTCGGACATATCAAACTAAAAAGGACTTGCCTTGTTATAGAGCAGTAAGCTGGTGGAGCCTGATGGGACGGACCCCAGTGATGACTCTATCCGGCTTCCACGGCTTGTTGCATTCACTGAATGACTGATACGCACACGGGGAGGTGTACACGCGTGTGCGTGCACGCTGGCACACACGTACGTGCACACACACACACACACACACACACACACACACACACACACACACACACACACACACACACACATGAACATTGAAATAGACATGATGACAGCGGAAATGAGGATAGGAGTAATCTGAAGGGGAATATCTATCTGTCTCTCTCTCTCTCTCTCTCTCTCTCTCTCTCTCTCTCTCTCTCTCTCTCTCTCTCTCTCTCTCTCTCTCTCTCTCTCTCTCTCTCTCTCTCTCTCTCTCACCCGTCACAAAATCCCCCCTTTACCTTAATCATGGCCCCCTCCCCTACCTCTCAGTCCTCCCCTCCCCCCTACCTCTCATCTTTCAAGAGCCTCTCAGCCCTTCCCTCACTTCTCCCCTCACCTCTCACTGAACCACCTACCCCCCCCTTCCCCTCTCTCCTCACTTTACATTCACCTCTCGCTTCAGCACTTGTGCCACAACTTCCCTCACCTTCCCCTCACATCTTCCCTTATTTTTCCCCTTCCCTTCACCCATTTTCTACCCCTCTCACCCTTCCCCTTCTGTCCACTCTCCCCTCTCAACACTGTCATTTTCCTCTCACTTTAATTCCCCTTTCTCTAATTATCTCCTCCCAGTTTCTGTTCATTCCCCCTCATTCCTCCCCCTCACCTGTATCTCTCTGTCTATTCCCCCTCATTCCTCCCCCTCACCTGTATCTCTCTGTCCATTTCCCCTCATTCCTCCCTTTTCTCTCACCCTTTCTTTCCCTTTTCTCTTTTCCTTTCTCCACTCCCCTCAAACTAAGACCAACATTTTAACATGTAGGACGAACAAGGCAATACAGACGCTGTGGTTGTTTATCCCAGTGGCGTCGACGACACGTAGCGTCCATACTAGGGGAGACGCTGGTTGTGGAAGGGGCGGTGGGACAGGTGGGAGGGAGGGCGAGCACCTGGATGGGAAGGCAGGGGGGGGAGGGGGGAGAGGTGGGGAAAAGTATAGGAAGGGATAGAGGATAGGAGGGATCGGGTGTAGATATAAATGGGAAGGGGGAAGGGAGGTGGGAGAGGGAGGGAAGGAGGAAAAGAAAGAGGAAAGGAGGGAAAGAAAGAGGGAAGGAGGGAGGTGAGAGAGGGAAGAGAAAGAGGAGGAGCCAGAGGGATAATAATGGCCAGACATTGTCTGATGAGACCAAGCTGGAACCCCTTCCATGGGAGGGGAAGGGTGGGAGAGGAGGTATGGAAAGGGGAGGAGAGGAGGGGGGGGAGGGGAGAGAAGCCAATAGGAGGCATAATGGGAACTGGAAGGCTGACAGGAGGGGGGGTGAGGGAGGGAATAATTAAGATGGTAGTAGATCTGAAAGAAGGCTTGTTGGTGGGTGTGGTTGTGGTGGAGGGTGGTAGAGGGGTACTGGTAGTTGGGGTGGGTGGGGGGAGGGTCGTAGGGGTGTAGTGGTGGAGGTAGTAATGGGGGAGTAGTAGTGATGGAGGTGGTTGTGGGGGATACTAGTGGTAGTGATGGTAGTGGCGGCGGTGGTAGAGGGGGTGAGGTGGGAGGGGTGGTAGAGGGGGTGAGGTGGGAAGGGTGGAAGGGGGGTGAGGTGGGAGGGGGATGGGAGGGGAGGAAGGGAGGGGGTTGTTGACAGGAGCGACAGGGCGACGCTACCATTGTCTCTAAGGCTTTATTCTTCTCTTCGTCTCTCTCTCTTAGTGAGATGAATGTGTGTGTGTGTGTGTGTGTGTGTGTGTGTGTGTGTGTGTGTGTGTGTGTGTGTGTGTGTGTGTGTGTGTGTGTGTGTGTACTCACCTAGTTGTACTCACCTAGTTGTGTTTGCGGGGGTTGAGCTCTGGCCCTTTGGTCCCGCCTCTCAACCGTCAATCAACTGGTGTACAGGTTCCTGAGCCTACTGGGCTCTATCATATCTACACTTGAAACTGTGTATGGAGTCAGCCTCCACCACATCACTTCCTAATGCATTCCATTTGTTAATTACACTGACACTTAAAAAGCTCTTTGTAATGTTCCTGTGGCTGATTTGGGTACTCAGTTTCCACCTGTGTCCCCTTCTGCGAGTACCACCCGAGTTAAATTATCTGTCCTTATGTACCCTATTCCCCTGAGAATTTTGTATGTGGTGATCATGTCTTCCGTCCTCTTCCTAATATACGTAAATGACCTAACAGAGGAAGTATGCTCATTCTTGTCAATGTCTGCAGACAATGTTTAGCTAATGAGACGAATCAGAACTGAGGAACCATAGTACCGATCCTTGAGGCACTCCATTCCTTGAGGCACTCCACTCGCTGCCTCTCCTCATACTGACAGCTCTACTCTTACTCTAACTCTTCGCCTTCATCCTGATAGATACACACACACTGTTTCTTGCAAGTAGTTTCTAGTTTACTTTAAGGAACGTTTTATATGCAAGATTTCCGCTCACACTAATGATCATACTTCTCTGTTGTACTCGTGGTGGACAGAATGTAGTACTTATGTAATACTCATGTTGGTAATGGGTGAGCAGCTGTATTAGGTGACCCGAGCTAGTTTTCCCCAGGGATGAATCAGATCCTTGTTGCAGCATCTTTTCAAGATCAGTTATTTAATTGTTTATTGGTGGAATTTTTATTGAGTAATGTTGTAGTCGACCATTTACGACCGCTAAATGTAATCTAATGTCTAGTTCATTTATTGCAATCTATTTCTAAAGGACAAATGTTTGACAATGTGGTTCATTATGTGGATCACAAGTATGATGTATGGGAATGATAATGTCTTGTATTACATTGTACATATTAGATATTATATGGGATATCCAGATGTATCTCTGTCTTTGGTCTCCTGTGTGTGTCTTCCTCTTGCTGTCTGTCTCTCGCTCTCTGTCCTCTCCTCTCCCTTTCCCCACTCTCCTTCCCTCTCTTCCAATCTCCCCCTCTCTCATCTTTCGTCTCCTATACCCCCTTATTTTTTCTTCTATCCCCCATTCCACGTCTCCTCTTCTCATTTCTCTCTCTCTCTTTCTCCACTATTTCCTTTTCTCCCCTTCGTCTAGCATCTCCCCCTCTCCCTCTTTCTCCCCTTCATTATTTCACTCCCTCTACTTCCCTCGTCACCTTCTCTCCCTCCCCCTCTCATATTATGCACCCTTCTCTTCTCCTCCTTTCTCACAGAACATCTCCCCTTTCTCCCAGCACTCCTCCCCCCTCTCCCTCACTTCTCCCCCCCTCTCTCCCTCACTCCTCCCCCTCCCCCACTCTCCCCTCCTCTCCTACTCTTTGTTTACAACCCCGCCCCCCTCTCTCTGTCTCAGAAAATTCAATATTGTAATCCAAGTGAATTCACGGTCATCGCTTAGGAGTAATTAAGCCTTGAAGATACGCAGGTAAACGGCGTGAGTAAGCACAAAAACTCTATGGAAACACAACCCCTGATTTTATGTCAGAATGCATAGAAATTGCAGGAAAATTGGGGGGACGCTATAGATGCTGATATTTCTTAAAGTATGGCATTTGGGCCGACCCCCAGTTGGCGTATGTCACAACATGTTTCAAGTTTGAAATTGGACGGGCTAGCTCCAAGCACCTGGCACCTTTGGACACATAGCCAGACGAACATTGGATTTTATAGATATAGATTATATAATAGCCACTGGTACTAGTGCCTATAATTTCATAACAAATGATTGTAATAATCTGGAATTATAGGGAAATTATTTAGGAAATGTGACGTTATTTGTTTGCCTAGTAACCACCCCCCTCGTTGCTTAGTTACCTGCGTACATTTTCCCTCTGATGACCCCATGGTAGTTAATTCTCCCCTCTTCCCTGGTTGACCTCCCTCTTGCTTCATCCTGCCTCCCCCGCCTCCCCCCACGTCCCCTCGCCTCCCCCACGTCTCCTCGCCTCCCCTCACGTCCCCTCGCCTCACCTCACTCCCCTCGGATCAGACGGGCTACATCAGACAGTGGCATTGATTCCTCATTTTCTTCAGGAACTGCCTAATGACCGTATTTTTTAACGAATCGGTCGAGATGGAAAAGTGGACCCGGGTGGTGGACGGGGATGGGACGGGTGGTGGAATGGGGTGGGACGGGGGGTGGAGTGAGTACACACACACACACACACACACACACACACACACACACACACACACACACACACACAGACACACACACACACACACACACACACACAGACACACACACAGACACACACACACACACACACACACACACACACACACACACACACACACACACACACACACACACACACACACACACAGACACACACACACACAGACACACACACACACACACGCACACACACGCACACACGTAAGTAGGGGTGTATGGAAGGTGTTTCTAAGGAGGAGGGCGGGGTGGGAACGTGCGGATAGATCGATTCCAGGAAGTCTATCCGTGACCCGTCAAGGACGTCAATATCACCTTCCGACACGTCAACTTTTCTTGCGGCAGCCGGAGCGATAACAGACGGGAGCGTGACCCCCTAAGACCGTTCGCAAGATCTTTTACCACCCATCACAGTTCGTTAAGCCCCTAGAAGGATGCCACCACTTTTTACCCTCGTTATTGACCTTTCTGATGGACGTCAACTGCCGCTTTGGCAATCAGCGCCTCGAAATATTCAAACACTTTTGAAGCCGAGTCTGGAACATGTCTTCTGGCACGTCTAAGATATTCTTTGACCGGTAGTGGTGCCAGGAAGGGGACTCTAGCCAGCACCCAGAGGCGCGCTCTGTCTCCTGGGTAGAGCAGAAGAAGCGCAGCTCCTTAGAGCTCCTTGCCGCTGGTACGACGCTGTCTACCTGTCCCCCCCTACCCGGGGACAGCTACCCCTCACAATTTGTATTACAATTTTAATTTTCGACGATAGGCTGTGGCTGGCTCTTAATTTTTGACTGTCATAATTACCTTACCTACCTTGTGAGGGAGGAAGGGCGTTATCAGGGGAAAGCACCATGCTATTACGACTATATAGCACTGGAAAGGGGTCAGGATAAGGATTTGGGATGGGGCGGGAGGAAGGAATGGTGCCCAACCACTTGGACGGTCGGGGATTGAACGTCGACCTGCATAAAGCGAGACCGTCGCTCTACCGTCCAGCCCAAGTGGTAGTTAATACCACATAATTCATACATGAAGAATACGCATACATACATATATATATTCATGAAAAATAATAAAGAGTCCTAACATGTTCCTTAGACCATTGTAGCAAGAATTTGTTCTGATTGACCCGTCCTGCTGCTGACAGATCCCGTCGTCAGTGTCCGCTGACAGACCTCGTCGTCAGTGTCCGCTGACAGACCCCGTCGTCAGTGTCCGCTGACAGATCCCGTCGTCAGTGTCCGCTGACAGACCCCGTCGTCAGTGTCCGCTGACAGACCCCGTCGTCAGTGTCCGCTGACAGACCCCGTCGTCAGTGTCCGCTGACAGACCTCGTCGTCAGTGTCCGCTGACAGACCCCGTCGTCAGTGTCCGCTGACAGACCCCGTCGTCAGTGTCCGCTGACAGGTGATTATCAGACTTCAGCCTCACTATCTTCCTTCGTTCCTCCTTGACCTTCTCCTACTAGTTGTTGGTGGTCCCTCAACTTGGGTCTTCGCCCACATACCCACGGCTGTGCCCAAACGCTTCTGCTCCCAGCCAGCCAACCAGGTAATTGAAAAGGGACTAGCTACAGCAGGTACATGGCTTCTCCTTGGCTCCAGGAAAGCCATCACACTGTTCTTCTGTCGTGGCGTAAAGACTTCTCCTAGATCCACCGAAAACTGTGGCCCGGTGACCTCTTCACTCTCACTGGGTGTCACTCGCTTACTCACACTCGGAGCCAGAGTGCTAACTTACACGCCAGGAGCCAGATTCACGAAGCAGTTACGCAAACACTTACGAAGCTGGACATCTTTTCTCAATCTTTGGCGGCTTTGTTTGCAATTATTAAACAGTTAATGAGCTCCGAAGCACCAGGAGGCTGTTTATAACAATAACAACAGTTGATTGGGAAGTTCTCATGCTTGTAAACTGTTTAATAAATGTAACCAAAGCCGTCAACGATTGAGGAATGATGTACACGTTCGTAAGTACTGGCATAACTGCTTCGTGAATCTGGCCCCAGGTAGCTGCCTCAGAACGTAACTGATTCCTTACCGTGTGCAAGCCGCGCATGTTAGTATCCCAGCTACTGCGATGCGGCGCCCCGCGGCACTCTGCGATGGCTTCTCACGCTTAGAGAAGCGGAAAAACTTCTCACGGGCTCGGGGGGGCCGCCATGTTGGATAACTGTAAGTGCTTCTTCATCCTCTGTGGAAAATGTAAACAAAATAAGTACAAAAATCTGGCTTCCTGACTCCTCATAAGCATGGTGAACATGTACACACACACACACACACACACACACACACCACACACACACACACACCACACACACACACCACACACACACACACACACACACACACACACACCACACACACACACACACACACACACACACACACACCACACACACACCCACACACACACACACACACACACACACACACCACACACACACACACACACACACACACACACACACACACACACCACACACACACCACACACACACACACACACACCCACACACACACACACACACACACACACACACACACACACACACACCCACACACACACACACACACACACACACACACACACACACACACACACACACCACACACACACACACACACACCCACACACACACACACACACACACACACACACACACACACACACACACACACACCCACACACACACACACACACACACACCCACACACACACACACACCCACACACACACACACACACACACACACCCACACACACACACACACACACACACACACACACACACACACACACCCACACACACACACACACACACACACACACACACACCACACACACACCCACACACACACACACACACACACACACACACCACACACACACACACACACACACCCACACACACACACACACACACACACACACACACACACACACCACACACACACACACACCCACACACACACACACACACACACACACACACACACACACACACACACACACCCACACACACACACACACACACACACACACACACACACACACACACACCACACACACACACACACACACACACCACACACCACCCGCCATGCAGTTAACACAATTACAAACCGGTCCATGCTTTGCAAATTGCCATCTGGTGATTTACACAACTTTCATATTACTCCTTTTGCAACTGGAGATAATTAAGTGCAGTTGAGGTAGCAGGCAAGCAACATCAAATGAGTCTGGTTGTAAACATTAGAACGTCGTTTAGAGGCTTAAACCAGCGCTCTTTCAGGGCAAGATCCACAACCGTTGTAAGACCAATATTGGAATATGCAGCACCGGCCTGGAATACGAACCTTGTGAAGCATAAAACCAAATTTAAGAATGACATAGACTTTGCAACAAGATTAATACCAGCTACGAGGGTTAAGCTATGAGGACGGCTTAAGAGTGCTGTACTTCACAACGCCGGAGAACAAACACAAGGGGACATGATCGCAACATACAAGATTGTAATGATACTTAACAGGATGGACAAAGCCGGCATGTTCAAAGAGAGAGAGACAGTAGGACAAGAGGACACAGATGGAATCTGGAAACACAAATGAGCCGAAGGAATGTACGGAAGTACTCGTGCTCTGTGCCGTACCCTACTCGTACCCACTCGTGCCCTGTACGGCCGGTCAAGAAGTGGAATGACCTGAAAGGAGAAGTTGTAGAAACCACCTCCTTCCACAATTTTAAGTCCGGATTCGAGAAAGAAATCAAACGTCAGAATAGTTAAGTTTTAACGTTAAGTTTTTAGTTTTTAATAGTTTAAGTTTTAACGTTAAGTTTTTAGTTTTTAATAGTTTAAGTTTTAACGTTAAGTTTTTAGTTTTTAATAGTTTAAGTTTTAACGTTAAGTTTTTAGTTTTTAATAGTTTAAGTTTTAACGTTAAGTTTTTAGTTTTTAATAGTTTAAGTTTTAACGTTAAGTTTTTAGTTTTTAATAGTTTAAGTTTTAACGTTAAGTTTTTAGTTTTTAATAGTTTAAGTTTTAACTTAGTTAAGTTTTAAGTTTCTTTATATTATAAAGAATATACAACAATGTTGATAGCGAAGGATTCCAATTGGTTGTTTATATACCAATGTTTGGCCGGAAATGTTTGTATAATACTGTTTGGACGCGAACATTTGGACGCGAACATTTGGACGCGAACATTTGGACGCGAACATTTGGACGCGAACATTTGGACGCGAACATTTGGAGACGAATGTTTGGACGCGAACATTTGGAGACGAATGTTTGAATGGGAATGTTAATGAGGAAATGTTAGTGGGGATGACGCGACTCTCGCCAACACCAGCAGTATTATGGTAATATAATGCGCAAGACAGTTTTGCTGGTCAGAAGAGCCTTAAACAAAGAAACTGTTGGTGCTGGCAAATCATTGACCCACACAGCCACACACACAGCCGGTCGGCCGAGCGGACAGCACGCGGGACTTGTGATCCTGTGGTCCTGGGTTCGATCCCAGGCGCCGGCGAGAAACAATGGGGTAGAGTTTCTTTCACCCTATGCTCCTGTTACCTAGCAGTAAAATAGGTACCTGGGTGTTAGTCAGCTGTCACGGGCTGCTTCCTGGGGGTGGAGGCCTGGTCGAGGACCGGGCCGCGGGGGCACTAAAGCCCCGAAATCATCTCAAGATAACCTCAAGATAACCACACGTACGCATAGTCCTAAGGGCCCGGGTTCGATTCCCGGCGGAGGCGGAAAAAAAATGTTCAGAGTTTCTTTCAACCTGTTGCCTCCTGTTCACCTAGCAGTAAATAGGTACCTGGTAATTAGACAGCTGCTACGGGCTGCTTCCTGAGGATGTGTGCGCGTGTATAATATTAGAAGAAATAATTTTTGTGGTTTGTGTCTCGGAGAGGCTGCAGGATCCAAGTAAATTAGGTACAACTTCTGGTTTCAACTCTTTTGACCATGTCGTAGCTCAGTCGATTAAGGCAGCGTCTGGGATGCTCTCGGACGTAGGTTCGAATCCTCGTCACGGCCCTTGTGGATTTGTTCATTAGAAGAAATATATGTAGTATGTTGCCGTGCCATCCATGTAGGCTGAACCACCACCCGCAACATCGCTGATAAACTGGCTTGACATCTTTGCTCACACTAGCGACAGCTTGCCCCTGACAGCACCTCAGAGTGCTGTTGACAGGTGCCCAAATGGCGGGCTCTTGCTGTCATGGCTGTCAAGGCAGTTGACTGAACTGACAACAGTCATTCGGATTAGAATGTTGGTTCTCAGAAGCCCTGGCAACTACACACCAGCTGGTGGGTGTAGTAGGGTTCTCAGAAGCCCTGGCAACTACACACCAGCTGGTGGGTGTAGTAGGGTTCTCAGAACCCTGGCTACACACCAGCTGGTGGGTGTAGTAGGGTTCTCAGAACCCTGGCTACACACCTGCTGGTGGGTGTAGTAGGGTTCTCAGAACCCTGGCTACACACCTGCTGGTGGGTGTAGTAGGGTTCTCAGAAGCCCTGGCAACTACACACCAGCTGGTGGGTGTAGTAGGGTTCTCAGAACCCTGGCTACACACCAGCTGGTGGGTGTAGTAGGGTTCTCAGAACCCTGGCTACACACCTGCTGGTGGGTGTAGTAGGGTTCTCAGAGCCCTGGCTACACACCTGCTGCTGGGTGTAGTAGGGTTCTCAGAGCCCTGGCTACACACCTGCTGGTGGGTGTAGTAGGGTTCTCAGAGCCCTGGCTACACACCTGCTGCTGGGTGTAGTAGGGTTCTCAGAGCCCTGGCTACACACCTGCTGCTGGGTGTAGTAGGGTTCTCAGAGCCCCTGGCTACTACACACCTGCTGCTGGGTGTAGTAGGGTTCTCAGAGCCCTGGCTACACACCTGCTGCTGGGTGTAGTAGGGTTCTCAGAGCCCTGGCTACACACCTGCTGCTGGGTGTAGTAGGGTTCTCAGAGCCCCTGGCTACACACCTGCTGCTGGATGTAGTGGAGTTCTCAGAGGCCCTGGCTACTACACACCTGCTGCTGGGTGTAGCCAGCAGGTGTGCCAACACCTGGGGGGGGGGGAGGAAACACTCATGACCATAATGAGACTGGCTTGAATTTCACAGCAGTAGTTGGCTTGTTACTCCTAATGGCCCGTGTGTGTGTGTGTGTGTGTGTGTGTGTGTGTGTGTGTGTGTGTGTGTGTGCGTGCGTGTGCGTGCGTGCGTGTGTGTGTGTGTGTGTGTGCGTGTGTGTGCGTGCGTGCGTGCGTCACCTATTTGTACTTACAAAGTCGAGCATGAGCTCTTCCGATCACTCTACCCGTTAGCTGTTTAAAATAACAACCTCTCTTCCTTTTCCTTGTCATATCTCCTTTTTTAAATTACGAATGACTTTTGCTTCCCAAATGAAGACTTTCTAACATTTCTAAGACATCTTGAGTTTCAAACCTGGAGGAGCTGCCACGTGTATGAGCCAACAGGCCTCTGTGATTTCCTTAATTCATATATTCATTGCATTTATCAGTAAAAAAAAGCGATCCTGCAGGCATAAATTGAGTAAAAACACATACACACAGGATACAAGATCTTGTATCCTCTATCGGTCATGTGGACTCTCCAGCGGCCATGAGGACTCTACGGGAGTCATGAGGACTCTACAGCGGCCATGAGGACTCTACAGCAGCCATGAGGACTCTACAGCAGCCATGAGGACTCTCCAGCAGCCATGAGGACTCTACAGCGGCCATGAGGACTCTCCAGCGGCCATGAGGACTCTACAGCAGCCATGAGGACTCTACAGCGGCCATGAGGACTCTCCAGCAGCCATGAGGACTCTACAGCGGCCATGAGGACTCTCCAGCAGCCATGAGGACTCTACAGCAGCCATGAGGACTCTACAGTAGCCATGAGGACTCTCCAGCGGCCATGAGGACTCTACAGCAGCCATGAGGACTCTCCAGCGGCCATGAGGACTCTACAGCAGTCATGAGGACTCTACAGCAGCCATGAGGACTCTCCAGCGGCCATGGGGACTCTACAGCAGTCATGAGGACTCTACAGCAGCCATGAGGACTCTCCAGCGGCCATGGGGACTCTACAGCAGTCATGAGGACTCTACAGCGGCCATGGGAACTCTACAGCAGTCATGAGGACTCTACAGCAGTCTCTATAGAGGAGCTACCAGCAGAGGAGCCGCTGCAGGAACACGTTCAGTATTCAGACTTCAGCTCTACTCTCTGCAGCATGTAAATCCACGTGAAATTTGGACACGACTTGCAGAGCCATTCTGACCCCGATTGAGCGAAGCCCTTGCTGGCTACCTCGTGACAACATACTCAGGATTTCCTCATATTTGACCTCATGACAACATACTCAGGGTTTCCTCATATTTGACATGACAACATACTCAGGATTTCCTCATATTTGACCTCATGACAACATACTCAGGGTTTCCTCATATTTGACATGACAACATACTCAGGATTTCCTCATATTTGACATGACAACATACTCAGGATTTCCTCATATTTGGCCTCATGACAACATACTCAGGATTTCCTCATATTTGGTCTCATGACAACATACTCAGGGTTTCCTCATATTTGACATGACAACATACTCAGGATTTCCTCATATTTGATCTCATGACAACATAGCCAGGACTTCCTCACAATTAGCCTCGCCTCACAGTATGAGCAACGCACATCAGTCTGTCATCTCCCACAATTGCGGGAGAAAAAGTACTCAAGTGACAGCAGTATGAACCATTAAAGGCGAGATTCCCGGACTGGAAGAATGAGAGAGGCAGCTCTATGTCTCTCGCTTGGGTCCCCCCGATCGCCAAATTCTATATATTTGACATGAGTAATATGAGTATATTTTTATGAGTAATGAATACAGTTTAGAACTTAATCCAATGCTACAGAGCGCTCCGCGACGCAGAGGAAGAGGCGTTCGTGAGAGTGAGGAAAGTGCTATAGAGAGCGAAAGAGAGCAAGAGATAGAGATAACAAGAAATAGAGATAGCGAGAGATAGAGAGCGAGGGAGAAACTTTGCAAATAAACATGTCAAGAAATCCTTTTTTTGAAATGTTAATGAGAGATTTGTTCCCCCCCGTGACGTTGGCTAGTAGTTAGGTCTCGTTGGCTAGTTAGTGGTTAAGTGCCGTACGATAGTGATTTGGCAGCGTATCAGATCATTTATTTCAAGAGAAATGTTCAACGAACATCAGAAACAAGTAAATGAACTTATATT
>NC_091169.1:26307876-26325826 GCF_040958095.1 Procambarus clarkii
TCCACACTACCCAACACGGCTCCACACTACCCAACACGGCTCCACACTACCCAACACGGCTCCATACTACCCAACACGGCTCCACACTACCCAACACGGCTCCACACTCCCCAACACGGCTCCACACTACCCAGCACGGCTCCACACTCCCCAACACGGCTCCACACTACCCAACACGGCTCCACACTACCCAACACGGCTCCATATGACCATCTAGGCTCTTATTTATTCCCGACGCGAACACAGAATATTTAAAAATGTGAGAGACTTGAAGGGCTGTGGCGCCTGGAGCTCCATGCTGTGTTTTTCCCTTGCTCTAACACCTGCTAATTAGGATCTCATTTGACTGCGAGGGTCCCGGGTGGGTGGGGGGGCGGGTGGGTGGGGGGCGGCGTCCCCTTGTGCTGACTGGCTGGAAGCCATCTTCAATTGAGAGCTAATTATGCTAGTGGTTTTGGAGGGAAGGACTTTTTATTCATGATATTTGGTAAGGAGGTCAATTTTATATATATATATATATATATATATATATATATATATATATATATATATATATATATATATATATATATATATATATATATATATTTTTTTGTTGACATGGTATTACCTGGCTGTTGGTTGATATTATTAATTCTTATTTTGGACAAGAAAGCCACGTGGTAAGTCAGTGAGGTCATGAAAGGGGATCGAACTCTTGTCCCCAAGTCTATAGGCACACGCGCTAACGTCTGAATCATGTAGATATTTCTCTTTTGCTTTCCTTGAGGTAATGAGAGGTGCGGTGACCCCTCATGACCTCTCATGACACTAAATAAGATCAAACCCATTTTCATAGGACCTTGAAACTATAGGTTAGGTTAGGGTAATAAACTTAACATCACTAGGACCCACTTGCACCCTAACATTGTAGACTCTTAGCCCAACATAGCAGACATATAGGCCAACATAGCAGACATATAGGCCAACATAGCAGACATATAGCCCAACATAGCAGACATATAGCCCAACATAGCAGACATATAGCCCAACATAGCAGACATATAGCCCAACATAGCAGACATATAACCCAACATAGCAGACATATAGCCCAACATAGCAGACATATAGCCCAACATAGCAGACATATACCCCTATCACAGCAGACGTTTACCCCAACATGGACGTGTGTGGCCTGCCAGGACGCTGGTGGACGCAAACGCTCTCCAGCGCTCGTTTCGTATGCATTAATATTGATGCAAGATTAAGCTGGGTGGTCGAACGGACCGGGTGTGTAGGACCGGCTGGGTTGTGGCGACTATGTATACACACCAAGGGGTTGAAACGACCATGTATACACACTTAGGGATTGAAGCGACCATGTATACACATCAAGGGGTTGTATCAACTATGGATTCCATGTAACAAGGATCAAATAAACCCAACATTTGAGAGAATGTCTGTCCAGTCAAGGTTGGAGGCCAGATGCTTACGGCTAGCCGCACACAACTTTCCATGGGGAATGGTATGGGGTGTGCGACGAACATAAGCTGTTCGTTGCTTAAAATTGGTCGGTCGTATTAAGAGGTCGTAAGGCAAAGTAGTGACCCTCTCCCCCCCCGTCCCCTCCCCTCCCCACAAAATCGGTGAAAGGTGACTGGCTGAGTCCCGAGATTTCTTCACTTGTAAGTGATGACAAAAATCCTGAGCACTCCAGTTGCAAACTCTGTGAGCAGGAACTACGGCACGATCTCCCGCACTACATCACTGAATGCCCAGTTATTAGACCTTTCAGACCAGTTGGCATGAAGTACCTGGAGCTTTGCAATTGCTTTATTCACTCTCGTATTCTTGAAGATATCCTCACAGTATACCCAAAATTTGCCAGTGCAGGCTATTAAACACATGGCTCTGTATGACTAACCATCCTGCGAGATGGGGACTTGTATTACCACTGCTGCCTTATTCAATCTTGCGTTGATGATATCCTCAAAATGCATCCGGAGTCTGCCAGTGCAGACCGCTTATCACATGCCTCTGTATGACTAACCATCCTGTGTGATGGGGATTTCTTAGCATCACCTAGTTAGCTTTTTTGACACACTGTACTCCACTTCATATAGTCTAGGGTAGCTGCACTAATGCAGATGTACCTCATATCTTAATAAAAAAAAAAAAGTATTCATCATGAAATGGACATGTCTGTTCACAGGTGGGGGAGAGGCGGGAGTGAAGCTCCTGGTGGTCACGTGAAGGAAATGTTATTCACGGCGGTAGTGTGAATAATCACTGTGCTTGTTAGGCAAGTCACGCCTTGCATATTAAACCAAGTACTGCATACAATGATCGACTGTTGAAAATAGGATCGGAATTGGATTCTAAATCTCTTATATGAGGTTAAACCCTTGTCCCGCGAGACTAGGAAAGGTGAGAGGTCATGGCCTGTGCATTCTTAGTGTAAACAATTAATTAACTCACTGCCATAAAAGCATACCTTTTGTCAGTGACTTGGATCGTCGGAGATTCGAACTAACACCACAAAAGTACGCGTCTGTCGCCATACCAACCGCACCACGGATGCCCACAATAAGGAAGGATGTCAGAGGTACCTTACTGGTACCCATCTGAGACTTCCCCCTTGAGTATCACTAATCCTAGTGATACTCCTAGTGATACCATTCATCCTAGTCATCAAATAACCTCTAACCCGCCTAAGACTTCGGAAGAATTTTGCGAGTAAAAATGAATAAAAAACAAAAAGCTAGTCATAAAAAGAGGATCCCATATTGTGTTAGACAAAGATTGTGAGGTGTGAGTAACGTGTCCATGAGGAGAAGCTTCTTCAGTGCCTCATCAAAACTGATTTGCAAAGTTGGCCCCCATTAAGGAGGCAAAACTGGTCAAGTTTTGCCATCACAACCAATATCTTTAGTGCCCCGCTCAGGTCCACAGTCGTTCTTAGACGCTGGCTGTGTCCCTGAAGTTGCCTGGTGAGAGATCTACGTGAGAGATCGCCCGCGGTGAGACACGCGGTGAGGCCCCTCACCGCGTGTCTCATGTGGTGGCACCCCTCATGAGACACATGAGAGATGTGAGAGAAATGTTTCTCCACATGGGAGAAATTTCGTCACATTTTCTCACTGTTTTATTCACAGTCTGGTATTACCAGTCATGTAAACCAATTTTTATTACCAAAACTACCAGTTATGGTACTCGTTACCAGACTGAGTACCAAATGAGGCTCAGTCTACCAGTCTGAGCCTCATCCTTCTTGACCTGCCAATCACCCACGTAACTACTCAACCATCATCATGCTAGGCTCGTTCAAGCTGCCGTTAACCCCCTCCCAAAAAAGCCTCATTTGTCAATTCTAACGGACTCTCTGCAACCGAAAACCGGCATTTTCTCGAATATAAATGACTTTTGAATGTATATATTTTTGGTAAATGTAAGCATAGCTTAGTTTAGGTGAGATGTATTTTGTTTGTTAGAATTGATTTGTATTTGATGGAAGCAGTTGACGTATTTAGAAGAGTGCAAATGCGACACAGTTCAAGATTTACCTTCAGTTGAACATCGCGTGTAATGAGGCTTTCGTCCGTAAGCAAGAGGTGAAGAAGCCGGATAAACGAGAGCTTGGAAGCCGGATTAACGAACGCTTGGAAGCCGGATTAACGAACGCTTGGAAGCCGAATTAAACGAACGCTTGTAAGCCGGATAACCGAGCGCTTGGAAGCCGGATAACCGAGCGCTTGGAAGCCGGATAACCGAGCGCTTGGCCATTATTTATGAGGACAGGCTGTGATAGGCGCCGTCACACACCTCCTCCTGAAGGCTCCCCCCCCCACCCTCCCCTCCTCACCCTCACCCCCTTAGTTCTAGTCATAAGAGCCTGTCATGTCTGGCCAGGAAAGTCCCTACATCCTGCTACTTCCCCCGTCACTTTCCCGCCACTCCCCCGCCACTTTCCGCCCTACTTCCCACCTCGGAGGCCGCTCTGATGGCTGCGATAATGGTACACTGAAGGAAATGGGTCCATTCACATGATGAAATTTTACAGAAAACAAAGGTAGATTTTTTGAAACTTTCAGTTCGTGTGTTCAGCCCCCTCGGTATATCCTGCCCCCCTTCCCGGTATATCCCGCCCCCCCGGTATATCCCGCCTACGCACCATTCCACCTCCGGAGGCGTTGCTGATAGTGACAGTCGACCTGGTGATACAAAGGAACTCCCTTCACAATGCCTCCTTGGCTGATGTCACAATACTGGAGGGATGAGAACACCCTCTCTCTCTCTCTCTCTCTCTCTCTCTCTCTCTCTCTCTCTCTCTCTCTCTCTCTCTCTCTCTCTCTCTCTCTCTCTCTCTCTCTCATTCTCTCTCTCTCTCTCTCTCTCTCTCTCTCTCTCTCTCTCTCTCTCTCTCTCTCTCTCTCTCTCTCTCTCTCTCTCTCTCTCTCTCTCTCTCTCAGTACAACTGCTGCTGTCCCTACACCTATATAACATCCATGTCATTCACACCTGAGATTCTAAGGCGCGAGTAAAAACAATTCAAAACGCGAAGCGGGTTTGGTCAACCAAGAATGGGGGGTGAGGTTGATGTCTGGCTCTAAGATACTGTTTACAGTCCCTTTGGGTTGTCTTGCCTCTCCTCTCTCTCTCTCTTGACGAGTTTTTGTATCCTACATTATACATTGGTACATTATAGTGGTTCATTATAACTCATTATACACTTGTGTATCACCAAGCGATGTAATGTGCAGTAATATATATATATATATATATATATATATATATATATATATATATATATATATATATATATATATATATATATATATAATATATATATATATATATATATATATGTCGTACCTAATAGCCAGAACGCACTTCTGAGCCTACTATGCAAGGCCCGATTTGCCTAATAAGCCAAGTTTTCATGAATTAATTTTTTTTCGTCTACCTAACCTACCTAACCTAACCTAACCTAACTTTTTCTGCTACCTAACCTAACCTAACCTATAAGGATAGGTTAGGTTAGGTTAGGTAGGGTTGGTTAGGTTCGGTCATATATCTACGTTAATTTTAACTCCAATAAAAAAAAATTGACCTCATACATAATGAAATGGGTAGCTTTATCATTTCATAAGAAAAAAATTAGAGAAAAAATATTAATTCAGGAAAACTTGGCTTATTAGGCAAATCGGGCCTTGCATAGTAGGCTCAGAAGTGCGTTCTGGCTATTAGGTACGACATATATATATATATATATATATATATATATATATATATATATATATATATATATATATATATATATATATATATATATATATATATATTCTTTAGCTAAGAATAGGCAGAGTTGATAAAATGTGCGGGGGTAACCAAGGCGAGAGAAAGATTTGTAAATCAAATAAATTTCAGAGTCAAGAAAGGGTGACTGATGCTCAACCGTAGAGCGCGGAGGAAGAGAGAGACGAGGACACTTTTCTTAACAGAAGGAGGATGGTAGGGAAAAGGAGTGACTGTCCATGCCACTAGGCAAGGGTTTGTGGTAGACAGAGAAAGAGAACCTGGACACAGAACGTCTAGATAATAGAGAAGGAAATTAGATTTCTATTCAACTTTGAAATGGATAGAAAGAGCCAGATTGACTTGAGAATGGTCCAGGACGGACCGAAACGTCGTCGTCCCTTCACCTTCTCGTGTGTGGTCTGGTCAACAAGAGCCAGAGTCTTAAAGAGAGGAGAGAAAAGGCTGGACAAGACTGGAGTCATAGAGAAATATGTCATCAACATAGCGAAGCCAGAGAGAGGGACGAGTAGCAATAGTGGGGAGGAGAAGTGTCAATGTTCTCCACAGCGTCCAGTACCTATACTTTGGCAGCCCTCAGAACTCTGCACGACGTATGTAAGACCAATCATCGTATGTGCAGCTGCTGCTTAGGACTTTCATCACTACCACCACCACTACCACCACCAGTACCACCACCACTACCACCACCAGTACCACCACCACCACCGTCGCCGTCGCCACCACTGCGACATAAACCATCCCACCAACTTATCCAACCTACAAGACACGGCAGCCAGCTGTCGCCATGGCTTTCAGATGCACCGCCCTGGCGCCAGGCTGGGTGTTGTTGCTATGGTGGTGGTGTTGCTGTGGTGGTGGCGTTGCTGTGGTAGTGGTGGTGGTGGTGGTGCTATGGTAGTGTTGCTGTGGTGGTGGTGGTGGTGCTATGGTAGTATTGCTGTGGTTGTGGTTGTGTTGTGGTGATATTGCTGTGGAGGTGGTAGTGTTGAAGTATGGTGGTGGTGTGATTGTGGTAGTGCCGTTGCTCGTGTTGCTGTTGATGGTGGTGTGTGTTGTGGTGGTTGAAGGTAGTGATGGTGGTGGTGGTGTAGGGATGAGAGCCCCCAGCAAGCGTGTCTGGGGGCAGGAGTTCCCCCTCAACACACACACACTAGCCTGGACCCTCCCAGTTATTGTCCATTCAACTTATCTAAGCCGACCCAGCTCGGCGCCACGCGGCCGCCTGCCCGCTCTGGCGCCAGCACTGTACTCACCTATCAGTGCTCGCTAGCAGAGACTGCGGCGGAGTGTGGTCTAGCTCTTTATGCCCCGCCTGCTGGCCTTCTTGTACCGCTTGAGTGACAGCTTAATTATTCAGACCTCTAAATTGTTTGTCGAATCTTGGCCTTGAAAAGTTGTGGATGGAGGTGGCTTCTACAACTTATTAATTTATTGTATTCGCCTTGTTGACTACCTATAGGAGAACGTCCTTACATTTCTTCGGCTCATATGTGTTTCCAGCTTTCATCTGTGTCCTCTTTTCCTACTTTCTTTAAAATTGAAAAGCATCTCTATGTCCAACTAGTTTACTTCCTTCAGTAATTTGTATGTTGTGATCATATCCCCTCTATTTTTCTATTCTCCATAGAGTTGTGAGAACTAATTCCATTAGTATCCTTTCCTCATAGCTTTGGTCTGACACCATTGTTGCAAACTTTTGAACTTTTTCAAATTTTCATTATATGTTTCACAAGGAGTGGATTCCATGCCGGTGATGCATATTCCAGTATGGGTCTAACGAATGTTGTGTAGATTAACTTGAAGGAGTCCTGATTCAGGTTTCTAAACCAAGTTCATATATTTGCCAGCGTCACATATGCTGCCGATGTTATCCTGTTTATGTGTGCCTCCGGTGTGAGTGTTGGAATTATATCCTCTCCCAGATCCTTCTCTCTTTCTGAGTTCTGTAGCTGTCGCCCCCTATGCGTGTAGATGCCTTCTGGTCTCCTCTCTCTATCTCTCTCTCTCTCTCTCTCTCTCTCTCTCTCTCTCTCTCTCTCTCTCTCTCTCTCTCTCTCTCTCTCTCTCTCTCTCTCTCTCTCTCTCTCTCTCTCCCTCTCTCTCTCTCTCTCTCTCTCCCTGTGTGGCACCGAGGCTGCTACTCTTTGATGCCACCGTATTTTGTTAGTTCTAGGTTAGACTAGTTATTGTTGCTAGTTAGCTAGGTTAGACACCTAGCGATAGGATCACCACCAAGCGGCAGTAGGAGCATATTTTCGGTATAAAAAGTAGTAATTTCAAACTACAAAAATGTGCAGTGAGCCAGAATTCGGCTCCAAAATAACGCTCTTGAGCCAGATTTGCGATATTTTCAAAATTTTGAAAACTATAGGAGGGGTTTGGGCAAAATGTGACCTATCGCATCGCCGTTTTCACTAATTGGCATATTTTCGGTATAAAAAGTAGTAATTTTCAAATTGCACCATCTAGTAATTTCAGTCTAGTACCACCTAGCAGGATTATGAGCACCACTTAGCAGCAGTAGACGCACCACCTAGCAATATCTTGTACGTTGTTATCATGTCTCTCCTACTTCGTCTTTTCTCCAAAGGGGTGAGATTGAATTCTTTCAGTCGTGTTATATTCTTGTTTCTATAGTTTATATATGTGCTATATTAGGCCTAGGAAAGCTTTGCTTCCCCATCTCTCTTGATCTTCCAAAGGTCTTCTCTATCCTGGTCATCTATCCTCTTTCCTAATCTTCTATCCTCTTCTCGCTCTTGACCTTCCAGCGACCTATCCCAGGGCGGCTGCTCCTTACGAGTATCCTTGAGAGAGTCTTGCCTGTCTTACGCCTCTCCTCGGAGGATAATCTCGCACTCGTAGCATCCTGCACAACATTCCCTGGGGTGAATCTCGCTCAATGTTTTCTCTTTATTTACCACTGGTCGTGTATGGATGGAGAGAGAGAGTGACAGAGAGAGAGAGAGAGAGAGAGAGAGAGAGAGAGAGAGAGAGAGAGAGAGAGAGAGAGAGAGAGAGAGAGAAAGAGGGAGAGAGAGAGAGAGAGAGAGAGAGAGGGAGAGGGAGAGAGAGAGAGAGAGAGAGAGAGAGAGAGAGAGAGAGAGAGAGAGAGAGAGAGAGAGAGAGAGAGAGAGAGAGAGAGAGAGAGGAAGGAGAGATCAGTGCATAAATGTTTCATTTCGTAAAGGCATTATTATTTTCCCCCAAATTGTGGGTTTCTTCCTATGTGTGGGCGCCCATGTGTGCCTCTGGCCCGCCCTCCTCCCGTGTATCTCACATATAACTGACCTTCAACAACCTCTACCGCTCATCACCATTTCCACTCTTGCGGTGAGGAAGTTTTTTGTGTTTTTTAAATTACAATTTTCCCTGATTATTTGCCCTTCCCGCTGCGGGTTATGGTGCTTTGTAAAGGCGGTATTGTCCTCCTCATGAGACCTGGAGCATCGCCAGTTTGCAAACACGGAATCAACTTCTTTTTATCAACTGATCTAAGTGTTCCTTCACTCCAGCAGTTCCTTAACTGCTCTACCAGTTGGTGGTAGAGAACAGTCCCCCTCCCCCCCCCCCAAGCTTATCATCTGGTGACCACGTGGGGTCTTGACAATCTGCCACCAGCCACAAGCCACCAGCCACCAAGGTGATGTGGTTGATGCTGCCTCGTTTAACTCGTCTGTTGTGTTCAGCAGCCGGCGTGCGCGCTCTTCTCGGCTTTGATTACTTCATCTCTTCCCTCTTAACTTTGATCTCTTATCTCTATATTATCTTGTATCACCTATCTTGTCTTTCATCTCTTAACTTTGGTCTCTTATATCTTTTATCTCATATCTCTCATAACATTCGCATGATGTTATACTCCTTCTTGCCTTGTTGCTTAGTGTTGCTTTGTTGCTTAGAGGAAAAATAGATTGGTTACAAAGGCGGGGTCCAAGAGCTAATAACTCGATTCTGCAAATACAAATAATAAATACACACACACAGAGTTCAATTAATCTCTCCCTCTCTCTGTTTCTCTCTGTCTCTCTCTCTCTCTCTCTCTCTCTCTCTCTCTCTCTCTCTCTCTCTCTCTCTCTCTCTCTCTCTCTCTCTCTCTCTCTCTCTCTCTCTCTCTCTCTCTCTCTCAATTTCTCTTCATATTTATCCCTCGTGTTCACATATCTCCCTTAATTATACCCTGGGAAGATTATCTCATATTTGACATAAACATTTTTAATGCAAAGTTTTAATCCGTAATTACGAAGTTTATGAGAAAAGTGGAGGAAAGTTGAGGGTATTCCTCACCTCAAGAGGCTCCCTTGTCCTCTCCTGCCTGTCTAGGTGATCAACACTGTCCTCTACACTGTCCTCTACACTGTCCTCTACACTCACCTGGTGTGCCTCTTAAGTGTTCCAAGTGACACTTGGTGAGGTTAGAGGTTTGAGGTTGGTCTTATGGTTGGTGTTTGGTGACTGAGTGCTGCTACTGTTGGATGTAGACGGCTTCTGTTGGCGTAACTGTTGATTCTGTTATCATATTTCGCAGGAAAATTCTTGCGCGGGCCCTAAGCCTCTGGTTGGCCCACTGGGCGGGCTCTAAGCCTCTGGCTGGCCCACTGGGCAGGCCCTAAGCCTCTGGCTGGCCCACTGGGCGGGCTCTAAGCCTCTGACTGGCCCACTGGGCGGGCTCTAAGCCTCTGGCTGGCCCACTGGGCGGGCTCTTAGCCTCTGGCTGGCCCACTGGGCGGGCCCTAAGCCTCTGGCTGGCCCACTGGGCGGGCCCTAAGCCTCTGGCTGGCCCACTGGGCGGGCTCTTAGCCTCTGGCTGGCCCACTAAGTGTTATTCACTTCTGTCTTCGGCCGAGTATAAGTATTTATGACGCGTATGTTGGCTTTATGTCCAATGTGTTTTAACAACTTCTTCTGCTGTGTTGAATCACAGTTGAAATCTTACTTTGCAACTGTACACTGTGTCAGATAATGTTCCAGTGGTCTGTCGGGCATTTCTCCACAGTGCTGACATTTCCTCTCATCTTCCCGAACCTGTAAGCCTATTTCCCTATGCACATGGGTATCCAAGCCTGATGCTATGTAACTGTACTTCTATGTTTTTGTTGCTTGTTCTCTTTCATCAAGATAAATGGTTCGCAGTTGAATTATTGTACCAGTTTGCAGATCCTGATGTTGCAGCTGCTGTGTTGAGGTCACTGTGCATCTTCTGCATTGCTCTATCTCTAATTATTTTCTTAATCTGTACTAGATTCTGTGGTTTGTAAATGTATACAGTTCTTGCCTTAGTTGCAAGATTTGAGGCTTCATCTACAATGTCATTCCCTGGTGTTTCTCTCAATACATGCTCCGAATTGACAGTTAATACTAAGTGTAATTAGTTCATTCCCTGACTGTTAGGAATAGTACATAATTACACTTACTTCTGCTGTTGCATTTACCTCCTCATTTTTGGGAGGACGGCTTGTATTTCTATAGAACTTGGCATGTACTGGATAAGTACCCAACAGCCTTGACGTTTAAATGCTTGCATTAATGCTATGACATTTGGGGGTCAGATGTTGCAAGGTTTCAATGACAGGTTCTCTCATCTGTATATATCGGTGTTCAGCAAGAACATGTTCCAAAGCCGACAGACCTTTACGATCTCCGTCTGTAAAGTTGAACAGCCATTTGAGAGTCTCTAACTAACTACACAATTTCCTGCCTTAACTGCAGCTCCGGTTTCTTGTCTCTGCTGGTCGGCTGATCCGTCTGTGAAGTCAGATGGAGCTTGACAGATTGACAGCTGATAAGATTGTACAAACTTGTCAGATGGCAAGGTTGCTTCTATATTCATCTGTGCAATGTTGCGTAGCTGGTGGGGAATTTTTCTGATTATTTTTTGTCATTTTGTCTGATGTCATTACTGATCCTGCTGTTGTTATTATTACGGCTGTAACTGCTGCTGTAGCTGCTGCTGTAACTGCTGCTGTAGCTGCTGTACTGCTGCTGTAACTGCTGCTGTAACTGATGCTGTAACTGCTGCTGTAGCTGCTGTACTGCTGCTGTAACTGCTGCTGTAACTGATGCTGTAACTGCTGCTGTAACTGCTGCTGTAGCTGCTGTAACTGCTGCTGCTGCTGCATTAACCAGGGGAAACAGTTCCACACACCAAACATGCAGAGCAGAGTTGTAGTCGTGTTCAGCGCTGGGCTCCGACACTGATTCCTACTGACAAACATGTCTGATCTTTTTAAAATATTTATATTCTTTGGGTGTGTTATCCAGTGTTATGTTGGAGGGGTGGGGGGGGGGGGCTGGACCCCCCCTGTGGTGGTGAGGGAAGGAGAGAAAGTGTTGTGGTAGGTGTATTGAGGGAGACGGTGGGTGTGAGTGGGTGTAGACTGGGTAGGAGTGGGTGTAGGGAGGGTGAAAGTGGGTGTGCTTGGAGAGAGGTACTGTGTGTGTACCTTTGAGTTTGGTATGGGTAGTAGTAGTGGGTGTAAACTGGGCAGGAGTGGGTGTAGAGTGGGTGGGAGTGGGTGTAGACTGGATGTAGAGTGGGTGTAGACTGGGTGTAGAGTGGGTGTAGTGTGTAAAATATTTCACAAACACAGACACAAACGCAGTAACTAGAGTCAGATATAAGGAGCAAGCGCTAAGCCAGCCCGACTACCCAGAACATTGAAGCGATATGAGAATAAGGAGTTAAGATAGGACGGAGGGAAGGAATTCTACCCAACCACCGGTAGGACAATTGGGGAATCGAACCCCGACCTGCAAGAAGCGAGGCCGTCGCTGCACCGACGAGCCCAAATGCTCCCAGTAACGGAACAAGGAGGCATAAAAATGACTAAGAAAATCGGAAGTAGAGATGGATATAATACTAGAGAAAACAGAGACAAGAATTAGAATATAGAGGAGGAAGAGGAGACGGCGGAACTAGAGGAGAGGGTGAGAGGGAGGCTCAAGGATCGGGCAACTCAAGAGCTAGAGAGCGAGAGCTAGAGAGTGAGAGCAAGAGAGCGAGAGCAAGAGAGCCAGAGAAAGAGAGCGAGAGCAAGAGAGCCAGAGGAAGAGAGCGAGAGCAAGAGAGCCAGAGGAAGAGAGCGAGAGCTAGAGAGCCAGAGCTGGAGAGCGAGAGAGCCAGAGCAAGAGAGCCAGAGCAAGAGAGCCAGAGCAAGAGAGCCAGAGCAAGAGAGCCAGAGCAAGAGCAAGATTTACCTTAAAACCCGACTTTCTTTAATCGATAAGGAGGTGAGAAATCGTCTTCCTCTGACTACTAAAGAGGATTTATCGACCACGGCGAAGGCGCAGAAGGACACACACTCCGGGGGCAAGACAGAGGGCGTGGGGGGCCCAGATGAATGTTGGAGGAGCGGCGGAGGATATCAGGGGGAGGATATCAGGGGGGATGCTGAGGGGGAAATATACCATTGGAGGCTATCAGGGGGGGATGAGATGGTGGTGGTGTTGGCTGGGGTATCAGGGGGAGGAGATGAGGATGCTGGGAACAATATCAGGGGGAGGAGGAGGAGGGGTATATCAGGGGAGAAAGTGATGACCCGGGCTAAAGATGAGGCCCCGGACACGAATATTGACGAAGCATGTAATTTACTGCTGACCGCCCAATAATATTTCTGCCTCGGGCCAGGAGAAGACGGGGGAGGGGTTATGGGGGAAGAGGGGGAGATAAGGAGAAGGGGTAATGGGTAAAGGGGTTAATGGTAATAGGGGGGGGGGAGATGAGATTAAACGATTAGGGAGGGAGAAATGGGTCATGATTGGGTGGTGTGTGGGGTTGAGAGGAATGAACAATAGTGACCCGTTGACAACACAGTGAGTCAAAACACTTCCAGGATAAACTGGCTTGACTAAGCAGTGGGTTGTCCACCATGCCGTCCGCCGCCACACACGCGGCCATAAAGACATTGGTACAGACTACATCTTATTCCGGAAATCCTGACGCAGCTGAGACATGGAATGTTGGGGAAAGGCATATATCTCTCTCTGTCTGTCTGTCTGTCTGTCTGTCTGTCTGTCTGTCTGTCTGTCTGTCTCTCTCTCTCTCTCTCTCTCTCTCTCTCTCTCTCTCTCTCTCTCTCTCTCTCTCTCTCTCTCTCTCTCTCTCTTCTCTCTCTCTCTCTCTCTCTCTCTCTCTCTCTCTCTCTCTCTCTCTCTCTCTCTCTCTCTCTCTCTCTCTCTCTCTCTCTCTCTCTCTCAGAGTCTTATTCATTCTAGTCCACTACGGACTCACCATAGTGGCATTGTGCTGTACTACTTGGAACTTTTTGTTCCAAGTAGAACAGCACAAAAAGAAGAACTTTTTGTTCAGGAGTACATGCAGGGGGAAGCCACCTGCCGTCCAGTCAGTGGTCTCTTGATGAACACATCCACCAGTCACTGGGAGTTACCTATAGTGTGGAGTGAGTGGTATCTTGAACACATCCACCAGTCACTGGGAGTTCCCTATAGTGTGGAGTGAGTGGTACCATGAACACATCCACCAGTCACTGCGAGTTCCCTATAGTGTGGAGTGAGTTGTACCATGAACACATCCACCAGTCACTGGGAGTTATTTATAGTGTGGAGTGAGTGGTACCATGAACACATCCACCAGTCACTGGGAGTTACCTATAGTGTGGAGTGAGTGGTACCTTAAACACATCCACCAGTCACTGGGAGTTCCCTATAGTGTGGAGTGAGTGGTACCATGAACACATCCACCAGTCACTGGGAGTTACCTATAGTGTGGAGTGAGTGGTACCTTAAACACATCCACCAGTCACTGCGAGTTCCCTATAGTGTGGAGTGAGTGGTACCTTAAACACATCCACCAGTCACTGCGAGTTCCCTATAGTGTGGAGTGAGTGGTACCTTAAACACATCCACCAGTCACTGCGAGTTCCCTATAGTGTGGAGTGAGTGGTACACATCCACCAGTCACTGGGAGTTCCCTATAGTGTGGAGTGAGTGGAGGATCCTCCAGTCACTGGGAGTTCCCTATAGTGTGGAGTGAGTGGAGGATCCTCCAGTCACTGGGAGTTCCCTATAGTGTGGAGTGAGTGGTACACATCCACCAGTCACTGGGAGTTCCCTATAGTGTGGAGTGAGTGGTACACATCCACCAGTCACTGGGAGTTCCCTATAGTGTGGAGTGAGTGGTACACATCCACCAGTCACTGGGAGTTCCCTATAGTGTGGAGTGAGTGGTACACATCCACCAGTCACTGGGAGTTATTTATAGTGTGGAGTGAGTGGTACCATGAACACATCCACCAGTCACTGGGAGTTACCTATAGTGTGGAGTGAGTGGTACCTTAAACACATCCACCAGTCACTGGGAGTTCCCTATAGTGTGGAGTGAGTGGAGGATCCTCCAGTCACTGGGAGTTCCCTATAGTGTGGAGTGAGTGGAGGATCCTCCAGTCACTGGGAGTTCCCTATAGTGTGGAGTGAGTGGTACACATCCACCAGTCACTGGGAGTTCCCTATAGTGTGGAGTGAGTGGTACACATCCACCAGTCACTGGGAGTTCCCTATAGTGTGGAGTGAGTGGTACACATCCACCAGTCACTGGGAGTTCCCTATAGTGTGGAGTGAGTGGAGGATCATCCACAGTAAATATAGTGTGGTGGCGACCTTACAGAGCCTCTGGGACGCGTCTCATAATGTCGCCTGGGTTTATGTGGCTCTTACTCCCTGCTCACTCCAAGGGAAATTGCCTTTAAAGTAACACTTACTCAGCCAGTTGATGGGTGAGTGTTGGGTGTAGATGAGTGTCTGGGGAGGCGGGGAGGATGCACCTTGGACTGTGTCGGGTGTAGGTGAGTACTTACCTAGTAGTGTTTACGGGGGAGTGAGCTCTAGCTCTCGATGCCCCGACTACTGGCCTTGTACCTGTGGCTTTTCAACTTAACAACTTTGAGTTTCAAATTCCTTGTCGAATCGGGCCTTAAAGTTGTGTATGGAGGTGGTTTCCATAACTTCTTCTTCTGAGAGCATTCTAGTTACTAGCTACCAGTACAGTAGGGTTGGTTGGGTTGAGCTACCCGTGGGGTGGAGGCCTGGTCGAGGACTGGGCCGCGGGGACACTAAAAAGCCCCGAAATCATCTCAAGATAACCTCAAGAAGAAGAAGATAACCATCTTCCCTGTTTGTGTTATTTTCTGGTCTTCTTGCATTTCTCATTTGCTTTTTCTTATCCGATTCTCTTTGCCGCCGCCTCTCTCTCCTCCCTTGCTGGATCCTGTCTAATAAAAACTCTACGGTACTTTTACTAATTTCTTAAAATATCTCTTTTTCTGCTAGTATATACTTGACTGTTTTGCTGTTCATAAAAGTAATGAACAAGAAGTGGTGAGTGTTTGGTGTGTGTGTGTGTGTGTGTGTGTGTGTGTGTGTGTGTGTGTGTGTGTGTGTGTGTGTGTGTGTGTGTGTGTGTGTGTGTGTGTGTGTGGGATACACACCTGGACTGTGTCGGGTGTAGATGGCTGTCAAGATGACTGTTGAGTGGACAAGGATACACCTGACGCTGTACCTTGAGGTACAGAGGTGCCTGTTGAGAGGTGTATAATACATTAGCTAATAATACATTAGCGTTTACAAAACGTAAAATGGCTGTCAACATCAGTGGGACACGTATGGTACGCGTACCTCAGAGATCTCAGCTGGTGAGAGAGAGAGAGAGAGAGAGAGAGAGAGAGAGAGAGAGAGAGAGAGAGAGAGAGAGAGAGAGAGAGAGGAGGAAGCATGTCACTGGATGAGAGTTTGTGCTCGATACCGTGACAAACTTCTCTCAGCTAATGGTTCACTCATTCGAACATTAGCGCCACCTCACTGGCTTGTCTCACACTCTCTCACACTCTCTCACACACTCTCACACTCTCTCACACTCATATACAGTGTTCTATGTACTCCTGTCGGTCACCTGCCAACCAATTACTTACATGTCGACATTTCTTGCCTCTGATTGGTTAGTTTGTGCAGGGCCCCTTGGCTCTCTGATTCGTTGTTTGGTGCCGTCACACGCTCTCTGATTGGCTCCTCCCTTTCTTCATTACGCTTCTTGATTACCACACTCCTGTCATTCTACGATCAGGCTTCTTGTTCATGTTATTTTGTTTCTGATTGGCTCTTTCCTCCTGCTACTCTGTTCCTTAGGTCTGATTTCATTCCATGACATGTAGTTCTCTGATTGGGCAATCCCGCTTTCTCGTACAGCTATTGGCTGACTTCAGGTGAATGGAATTCCGCTCTGTGATTGGTCAATCTGCTTGAGGGATGGCCAATCAACGTGGGTGATGGAGACACACTGGAGCGTCCTGTCTAATCAAGTGAAAAGTTGCTCCTAACTTAGTGTTGATGTCAGTTAACAAGAGTAACTTAATTATTGAGGTGTTGAGAGGCAGGTGGGTGAGAGGCAGGTGGGTGAGAGGCAGGTGGGTGAGAGGCAGGTGGGTGAGAGGCAGGTGGGTGAGAGGCAGGTGGGTGAGAGGCAGGTGGGTGAGAGGCAGGTGGGTGAGAGACAGGTGGGTGAGAGGCAGGTGGATGAGAGGCAGGTGGGTGAGAGGCAGGTGGGTGAGAGGCAGGTGGGTGAGAGGCAGGTGGGGGAGAGGCAGGTGGGTGAGAGACACGTGGGTGAGAGGCAGGTGGGTGAGAGGCAGGTGGGTGAGAGACAGGAGGGTGAGAGACAGGTGGGTGAGAGGTAGGAGGGTGAGAGATAGGAGGGTGAGAGACAGGTGGGTGAGAGGCAGGTGGGTGAGAGGCAGGTGGGTGAGAGGCAGGTGGGTGAGAGACAGGTGGGTGAGAGGCAGGTGGGTGAGAGGCAGGAGGGTCATCCCCTCCCCCCCCCAGACCAGGGATGAAGGGGGTGTCACAGGAACGAGCGAATGACCCAGAATTGACATCCAAGGAACAGCTTCGTATTCTTAGAAAGTGATATGTGTTGTCCGCGTTGAACATTCTCTCGTGTTCACAATCCCTCATGTTCAACATTCTCTCATCTTCAACATTCCCTCGTGAATAACATTTCCTCGTCGTTCAACATTCTCTAGCGACTAGAGAGTCAGAGAGACATAGAAGGGACCTCTGTGGAGTTCAGAAAAGTTCAGTTAACACGGCTGGTAATCCAGGTGAGTGACTTCCACTTGACGTGCACGGAGGTGGATGAGGAAGCCGGTGGATGGCATGAATGTTGCAGCCATCATCCAGTGCTCACCCATCATGTAGGTAGTGAAGTTGACTAATTTAATGGTTAATAAGGAGCAAAGTCATTAAGCAATGAAGAGGGAACTGAAGCCTTGCAAGAATCAAGAACCAGACAAAGTGTTTGTTCTTAAGAATTATCAAGATAAGTTAACAAGTGTTGACCAGACCACACACTAGAAATTGAAGGGACGACGACGTTTCGGTCCGTCCTGGACCATTCTCAAGTCGATTGTCAATGGTCCAGGACGGACCGAAACGTCGTCGTCCCTTCAATTTCTAGTGTGTGGTCTGGTCAACATACTTCAGCCACGTTATTGTGACTCATCGCCTGCAAGTTAACAAGTCGTTGTCTTCCATATTTGATAAATCATTTGGCTCGAGGAGGTGTGTCAGCATCATGGAGGGTTGTTAATGTGGTGCCCATTTTTCAAGTGGGTGGCAGATCACTTGCATCAACTATAAGACTTATCGT
>NC_091169.1:26326326-26341326 GCF_040958095.1 Procambarus clarkii
ACAGCGTTACAAACGGCCAGGAGAGACGAGCCTCCCTGACAGCCTGCATATCACCTTGTCTCTCCCTTACTAACACAGGTTAACTCGCGCTCAGAGGCGGGTTTGCCACGCGGTCGCACCCCGTAACCGGCTCTACGGACGTCTGTGGCTCAGCATTTTCTGCACTCGCCGAGTTTACTGAGAGTTTGTGGATGAAGCGATCGGGGGCATGAGAGTGACAAGCGACGAAAGGCATAAGGGTGACCGGGATGCCTCCTGGCTGTGATGACCTCGACCACACTGGCAGGCCGGAATTAGGCTCATCACTGGAGCCGGATGAACCGGCTTCGTTGTCTGCCAGCCGGTTGTCAGGGCGAGGAACGGAACCTGTTTGGTCATAATTGTTCTGATTATACCACCCTCCCAGTCTGAGGATTTTGTATGTGGTGATCATGGCTCCTCTGACTATAGCAATTAAACCTCACGTCTGCCACTGACTTGAGGTATAATTTCTAAAAGCGTTTCCTTAGGATTTAAGCCTCTCAGCTCTAGCACCTCTGATGCCGTGCCTCTGAACTCTCATCTTTGTTTTATGTTTGACAAGATGAGGACTGGACGGTAGAGCGACGGTCTCGCTTCTTGCAGGTCGGCGTTCAATCCCCGACCGTCCAAGTGGTTGGGTACTTTTCCTTTTCTCCGTACTATCCCAGATCCTTATATTTATTTAATTACCAAATACTACATAGTCGAACTGACTTTTCCTGGTAATTACCTTACCTTCCACGCTGGTGCTGCAAATTCAAGAATTGGTCTGACGTATGTGGTATGCAATGTTTGAATTTTCCTTATTCTGATTTACGCAATGGCTTTGTTGGCGATTATCGTATATACATATGATAGGTTTTCGTGCGTGTGTGTGTGTGTGTGTGTGTTCGTGCGTGTGTGTGTGTGTGTGTTCGTGCGTGCGTGCGTGCAGCAAAAGGGCAGCCAGGCTGGACTATCAGGCCACACACACACCCACACACACACACACACACACACACACACACACACACACACACACACACACACACACACACACACACACACACACACACACACACCCACACACACACCCACACACACACACCTGGCCGTCACCCCCAGCAGTCCCCGGGACAGCGAGAGACAGAAAGAGACAGAGGGTGGAGCCGTCCCGTCCCTGGCAGCAGTGGGGTGTAGAGACGGGAATAGCGCTCCGGTCTATTACCGCGCCGGGGGACAATAGATTCTGGTGAGTGGTTGTGTTCAATCCCCCGGTGCTCTGTTTTCTTTAAAATCCTCATTTGTCGCTTTCCGAAAGCCTTCCTAACTCCTCCACGGCGCTCTATGTCTCCTCCCCACACCCCTCTATATTTCCTCTATTACAGCCTCTATATTTCCTCTCCACAGCCTCTATATTTCCCCTCCACAGCCTCTGTTTTCTCTCTACATCTGATGAGAACTGAGATGTAAATAAGACTAGTGTTGGGAAGGGTAAATTAGTGTAGGCAGGTGATGGAGGGAGGTGGACCACGGTGGGCCAGCGTGGGGGGTGGGTCCCTGCTGAGCGGTGGGCTGTGTACCGCTCATAGCCCCTGGTATGGGGCTATGTACCGCTCATAGCCCCTATTATGGGGTTGTGTACCGCTCACAGCCCCTAGTAGGGGGCTGTGTACCGCTCATAGCCCCTATTATGGGGCTGTGTACCGCTCACAGCCCCTGGTAAGGGGCTGTGTACCGCTCACAGCCCCTGGTAAGGGGCTGTGTACCGCTCACAGCCCCTGGTATGGGGCTGTGTACCGCTTACAGCCCCTAGTATGAGGCCGTGTTCCCCTCCAAGCCGCTATCCTGTGACTGAGCAGCAGAGATTATAGACCTTGTATTACTGTAGCGGTTCTGATGGTACAGCAATACTCGCAGGGAGCCAAGGGAGCTGTAGAGTCAACAAGCTCTACAGTACACAAGAGTCGGTTGTAAGACGCGGCGGGGGGCTCGTTGTAGATGAGAGAGGAGGGGGAGATGAGAAAGGAGGAGGAGAGATGAGAGAGGCATTTGACAGCATCTCTCACCAACTACCATCATTCCCGCGTCTAAGAAACCGCTTTGGGGCACATTGGGCCTTCTATTGTGCCAGTGAACAGCCTGTACCCCGCCCTCTACAACAGTTGTACGGTGTAGAGGTACACAGCCCAAGGGACAATATACAGGGTACCGTTTTCTACGTGCTGTTGTGGTTAGGTTAGGTGGGTGGCTTGGGTTGGGACAATATATATATATTGTTGGGACAATATATATATATATATATATATATATATATATATATATATATATATATATATATATATATATATATATATATATATATATATATATATATATATTTTTTTTTTTTTTTTTTTTTTTTGAGATATATACAAGAGTTGTTACATTCTTGTACAGCCACTAGTACGCGTAGCGTTTCGGGCAAGTCCCTGGAATACGATCCCCTGCCGCGAAGAATCGTTTTTTCATCCAAGTACACATTTTACTGTTGCGTTAAACAGAGGCTACAGTTAAGGAATTGCGCCCAGTAAATCCTCCCCGGCCAGGATACGAACCCATGACATAGCGCTCGCGGAACGCCAGGCGAGTGTCTTACCACTACACCACGGAGACTGTTAAATATATATATATACTCATTTTAAAAGAGTGTAGCACATTAATAACCAATTTATATTTTATATATATATATATATATATATATATATATATATATATATATATATATATATATATATATATATATATATGCTAACAAATGTGTTAATGATACTAATGATTCATTAACATCGAAGAGTTTCAACGATATCTGGAGTGGAAGTGCTATTATACCAGATGTAACCTATTTCGCTCAAAGTCCTTTCTTTTGGACCAGTTACTCGATGTCTTACTAAGAATGGCTTAAGACACGCGGACAGTTGTGAAGAAAATGTAAGATTCTTTGAGGATTCTTTTGTATTGATCATTTATTGTTATTAAGACAAAGAACTCGGCAAACGATGACTTTTAGAAGTTTTCTTTCAAATTAGATAAAGAAAAGTTGGGTTTAAATATATTCTGTTTCATAGATTTTGATTTCTCTGTATTTTGTAGTTAATTCAGAATTTTGTATCATTATATTTATACTGATTACAGACTTTTTTTGGAGTTTACTTCAAGCTTTATGGAAAAAAAAATTGGGACAATTTTAATGTCGCAAAAACGCATCAAAAAATAAAGAAAAAGTCTGAACTACTGAAATATAATAAATATTTTATATTCATCCAATCTCTGCGTCTCTCTCATTTTTATTCATAATTTTATTCAGCAATAAAGGATCTTTTCGGTTTGGTGAACTGTAATTTTTTTAATAACATTTTAATTTCATGTAAGTTTTTTTGTGCCGAATTATTTTTTGTTTATAAAGAGGAGAATAAAAGAGGAACATACAATGTAATATTTATTAAAAATATAATCTCCACAAAATAGGAAAATCCCAAGCTGAAGGAAATGTTGCCGTGCGTCATGCGTCTTGTAGACGTTACCAGTGACGTCTTGTGACGTCACGCTGTGTCTACACTGTGTGACGTCACGCTGAGTCTGTACTGTGTGACGTCACGCTGTGTGTCTACACTGTGTGACGTCACGCTGCGTCTCTACACTGTGACGTCACGTTGTGTCTATACTGTGTGACGTCACGTTGTGTCTACACTGTGACGTCACGCTGTGTCTCTACACTGTGACGTCACGCTGCGTCTCTACACTGTGACGTCACGTTGTGTCTATACTGTGTGACGTCACGTTGTGTCTACACTGTGACGTCACGCTGTGTCTCTACACTGTGACGTCACGCTGTGTCTCTACACTGTGTGACGTCACGCTGTCTCTCTACACTGTGTGACGTCACGCTGTGTCTCTACACTGTGTGACGTCACGCTGTGTCTCTACACTGTGACGTCACGCTGTGTCTGTACTGTGTGACGTCACGCTGTGTCTCTACACTGTATGACGTCACGCTGTGTCTCTACACTGTGACGTCACGCTGTGTCTACACTGTGTGACGTCACGCTGTGTCTACACTGTGTGACGTCATCTGCAGCCTCATCACTTTCACAGTGTTACCCTCGGGGACTGCTCTCTCTCTCTCTCTCTCTCTCTCTCTCTCTCTCTCTCTCTCTCTCTCTCTCTCTCTCTCTCTCTCTCTCTCTCTCTCTCTCTCTCTCTCTCTCTCGTATCGTTATGATTCAAGAATGATCATCACCTCAGGTGTAGCGAGGGAGTGTATGACAGATGTGTATGACACCTGTCATTCACACACCTGCTGCCTGTTCCCTAGCAGGGCATTTAACATAGTCTTCTCACAAACCTTAAAGAATTCAACTAAGACTTAACTCTTTGAGAGAGAGACAGAGTTGACAGCTCAGTTATAACATTTGGGAATCATGGAAATATTATCACATTCTATAGGAAATCAAAGAGTCGATTAAACATGCAAGTACCTCAAAATAAATGTTGTATTATAAATATGATTAGATTTGCAATGATCATTTTAACATTGCGAAACAGCTTGCCTATCACATAAATGAACATTTTGGACAATATATGTCTGAACTTATGACAGTTTTCACGAACTTCTAAGTAAAAAGAAGGTGTTTCTGAAGATTATATGAGAGTCAAAGAGAGAGAGAGAGAGAGGAGAGAGAGAGAGAGAGAGAGAGAGAGAGAGAGAGGAGAGAGAGAGAGAGAGAGAGAGAGTTTTTCATGGAAGGGTGCATAATAATTTCCTGAATAAGAGATCTTTTCATTTCCCATTTGATGAGAGGTTGACACATATAGAAATTAACACAGAAACAAGTTACGTTAACTATATATGAGAGAGAGAGAGAGAGAGAGAGAGAGAGAGAGAGAGAGAGAGAGAGAGAGAGAGAGAGAGAGAGAGAGAGAGAGATGAATGAAAGCAGTCGGCGAGTGTCTCTTACCAGTGTGGCAGATTTTGTGGGGGTTTGGCACCTTTAATCAAGGGAAATGCGACACATGATCAGGTGATGTGGTCATCGCAGAATTATACTGAAAGACCTGGACACGTGGAGACACACAGACACATACACACACACACACACACACACACACACACACACACACACACACACACACACACACACACACACACACACACACACACACACACACTAATTAAACATGTATCCAAAACCCTACTTGTTAGTCCTTGAGAACTTGGCTCAAGCAAGGACCCCTTGACGCTACAAGACTCCTTCAGAAGGGGAGTGAGGTTCACTTAGTCTGCAATAGACTTCTTTCTTAAGGATAAAGGAGCAATGTGTTTTTACATCAGGGAACTCCAGAAAACATTCTCATTAGTCCACCGACTCAAGATGCTGTCGAGGAGTGATTGTAAGGAGTCTAGGCAGAGGGATGTTGTTGGTGGGGGGGGGGACGTCCTAATAGATATTTTATTTACACGGAGAGAGGACCCAGAGCTAGAGGCCGACTGGTGGCGTGTCTCGTGGCTTGAGTTCATTTGTGGTAATATTAACACTCTTCCTTAACCATTTCTTGGTCATGATGCTCTCATAAGATGCCTGACACTTTCTTGTGCTTGGAGGTACTGCCCTTCCCTCATCTCTTTTACCTCAATATATATTATACAGTTTCCTCAGCGTTTAGTAACAATATTATAAGTTATCTGGCACACCTTTGATACCCAAAGTGGCATCGTCAGTTGGTAACAATTTATCAGCTATTTCTAAGGCATATTTCACACTAAAATCATTGCCATTGGATACACGCTCGTTTCAGCTGTGGATTTTATTTCATTAACTCTCAAATTGTTTATTTCAGGTTGACGTGTGAGGAAGGAAGTCAGCTCCGGGTGTGCTAGTGCGGGCTGGCGCGCGCGTGTGTGTGTGTGAGTATCTCACCCCTCTCATATTTTACTCGCAATAGTTCCCAGGCACAAGATAAATTATAAGAGCCTAAGGTATTGCAGAGAACACGACTTTCCTGCATATGTAAGCGAGTCTTCTCCTCCTCCTCTTCCCCGTCTCATATATTGTATTTTGGAACAACATTTACTGCAGGATTATTGACGGAGTTGCACAATATTTGTCTTTTATCCTGTGCAATATTAAAAGACTCAGCCATGATACAACTTACTAATTAATATTACATGCAAATTACATGACATGTTTGCTGTATTTACGAGAATATTTGATATCGATTTGGTGTGTGAAATACATCTTTACAAAGCCCCGGTAAGATTTGCCACCTCCCTGGAGCCCGAACTAAGCATTATGCAAAGGTGTGTTTACCTCGCCCTCTTAAAATATATCGGCGCTAGAATTTAGTAACCGCAATTAATATGCTATGCAAATACATGTCGGGGATATTTCATGCAGTTCCCAACATAAGCTGCAGGGCTCTTCTCTTCTGGGAGGGCTTCGATATATTGAGTGTGTGGCAACCGCTGGATCACGCCTTGAAGATGTCTTAAAGAAATCAGCGAAAGTAAACCAGTAAACCAGAGAGGCAGGTTGTTGAGGAGACTGGTATAGCAGATAAATCTGTTATACCAGTATAGCAGATTTAGCAATTTGTTGAGATAAGCTTTAAATCGACTTGAGAATGGTCCAGGACGGATCCGAAACGTCGTCGTCCCTTCACTTTCTAGTGTGTGGTCTGGTCAACAAGTTTTAAATCATTGTCATGCCCAGAGCAGCTTAGAGTAGACCAGTGTTCAGGACACCGGTGCTGGAGCCAATGTTGAAGCAACACTAGAGTGCTTCATAATAGTGGCTTCAACTTGTGTTATGAAAGTTGAAGCCCATCACTAGTGTTGTAGAAAGCCAGTGTTGCCAAGCTCTCACCATCCTTGATATAGGAGGAAAGCCAGTGTTGCCAATCTTCACCATCCTTGATATAGGAAGAAAGCCAGTGTTGCCAATCTTCACCATCCTTGATATAGGAAGAAAGCCAGTGTTGCCAATCTTCACCATCCTTGCTGCATGATCCTCACATGAACGTCTCTACCGTTCCCCCGCGTTCATGCACACGCGTGCAGGGCACTGTGGCCTGTCATCTTGCGCCTTATGTGGAGCAGCGCTCAAGGTTAGGGGCTCCGTGGCCCCGAGTCCGGCCCTCCCCCCCCCCCATGATATATGTGAGGGGAGCTAATAGCCGGGACACGAGTGGCCATGCTGGCCCACCACAAAACACTGCAAAGCCACACTAACGCCGTCAACATTATTGTCGAATACCATACGATACTCTGATGCATCTTGACTCTACCGAACCTTCCTATAGCTGCATGCCAGCTTAGACCCCTCTCGACCCCAGTACTGCATTGTCTGTCGGCCCGAAATAAAACAAACATTTACGAAAATGAATAAAAAAAAATGAATTAAAACCAGTGCAAACTTTAACCCAATTGACTCTAGTTGTTCTCTGAGGGGAGAAAAACATTCAGTGACGTTATCGTGGTTGATTTTGCGAGGCTAATTGTCATTGTACTTCTTTTGTGTGTTTGCTTAGTAAGACATGACACAGTTTTTTTTGTTGGCTCTATCTTGCTTTTTGTTTTAGGGTCTACAATAGCTTTGTAGAACAGCAAATAATGAAGGGAGTATTTTTTAGTATCATGGAATTATATGATGAGAAAAAAGTGTTGAGTTTTCAGTTCGTCGCGGGTCATTCCGTGAGGCCATTTTTGTGGAGGTCGGGTTGGTGTGTGGGGCTGGGGCCGAGCCTACACACACAGCTCGTCGACACACAGAAATACAGTGTTTGAATGCAAAATATGTCTCATCTTTGTGTGTGTGTGTGTGTGTGTGTGTGTGTGTGTGTGTGTGTGTGTGTGTGTACTCACCTAATTGTGCTTGCGGGAGTTGAGCTTTGTCTCTTTGGTCCCGCCTCTCAACTGTCAATCAACTGGTGTACAGATTCCTGAGCCTACTGGGCTCTATCATATGTACATTTGAAACTGTGTATGGAGTCAGTTGGAACCACATCACTGCCTAATGCATTCCATTTATTTGGAATGTGTATTTATTTGTGTGTGTGTGTGTGTGTGTGTGTGTGTGTGTGCGTGTGTGTGTGTGTGTGTGTGTGTGTGTGTGTGTGTGTGTGTGTGTGTGTGTGTGTGTATTCACCTAAATGTGCTTGCAGAGTCAATCTAGGCCCCTAGACCCGCCTTCCGAACGTTCTTAGACTAATGAAATGACTCATTTCTCACGCGCTTATCATATATATATTTTAAAATTTGTTTAAAATTTTAGCTTTAGCGACTTGGGCGTCTGATCTATTTCCCATATTAACAGCTCTAACACGGGAACAGTTCTTTTTAACGTTTCTGTGACTCATTTCTGACTCGAGTTTTTATCTGTGACGCCTCGTTCTGCTCCCACTAGCATTGACCAACGCTGCTTTGCCTACTGTGTAAATTTTCATTAGAATTTTATACGTTATCATGTCTCCGTTTTTTCTTTCCTCAAGTGTGGCAAGGTTCAGTTCTCTGCCATTCTTCATAGCTCAAACTCTTTAACGCAGGAGTGAACCTCGCTCTATATCTTTTGGGTCTTTCGTAGCCTTTTCCTGTCTGTTTTAGGTGATAGGAAATATGCTGGGGCTGCATATTCAAGAGTGGGTCTGACCTTCGTTGTATATAGGGACCGGAAAGACCCATTGTCCAAGTTGCTGAAGGATACACTGATGTTGGCCAGTATGTCACATGCAGCTGTTGTTATTCTGTTAATGTGGGCTTCTGGCATCAGATTTTGGGTCATGTTCACTACCAGTGTTTTCTCCTTTTCTGATTAAAGAATTTGTCTTCCCCTGTTCCAATCCTCATAACTTTGCATTTAGCTGGGTTAAACTCTAGCAGCCATTTTTCAGACCAATTCTGGAGTGTGTCCAGAGCCATTTGCAATGCCTCACAATCTATCTCTTTCCTGACTTTTCTCGTCAGTTTTGCATCTTCTGTAAACATTGATATGAAGGAGGCAATTTCCTCTATCAGGTCATTGACATATATTAGAAACAGGATGGGCTCTAGAGGCGACCCTTGTGGTACTCCACTTGTAACCTCTCTCCACTCTGATGTTTCTGCTCTTACTGTCACCCTCTGCTTCCTTCCTGAGAGATACTCTCTGATCCACCTTAGGACTGTTACCGACATTTTTGTACTTGCTGGGGTTGAGCTTCGACTCTTTGGTCCCGCCTCTCGACTGTCAATCAATTGGTGTACAGGCTGCTGAGCCTATTGGACTCTATTATATCTACATTTGAAACTGTGTATGGAGTTTGCCTTCGCCACATCACTGCCTAATGCATTCAATTTGTCAACTATTTTCACAGTAAAAATTTGTTTTCAAATGTCTCTGTAGCTCATTTGGGTACTCAGTTTCCACCTGTGTTCCCTTGTGCGTGTACCACTCGTCCTAAGTAAACTGTCTTTATCTACCCTGTCAATTCCCCTGAGTATTTTGTACGTGGTAATCATGTGGTAATGTACTTGGTAATCTAACTCTTCTGTCTTCCGAGGTGAGGTGTAAGGTGCAATTCACGCAGCCTTTCCTCATGACTCATACCTTTGAACTTTATGACTTGTCTAGTGTCATACCCTTGAACCTTCTCCAACTTCGTCTTGGTCTTTACAAGATATGGACTCCATGATGGAGCTGCATACTCCAGGATTGGTCTGACATATGTGGTATACAGGGTTCTAAATGATTTCTTATAAAAGTTTTTAAAGGCAGTTCTGATGTTAGCCAATCTTACAATCGCCGCTGAGATTATATTGTTATATGTGGGCTTCAGGAGACAGGTTCGGTGTGATATTAACTCCCAATTTCTTCTCTCTGTCCGTTTCGTGGAGGAATTTATCTCCCATTTGGTACCATGTGTCTGGCCTCCTGCTTCCTCAGCCTAGCATCATTGCTTTATATTTACTCGAGTTAAGCTCTAGTAGCCATTGTTGGATCATTCCTTCAGCTTGTCTAGGTCATCTCGAAGACTCATGGTAACTTTCTTGGTTTTAATTCTCCTCATAACTTGTGTAGCATCAGCAAACATTGAGAGAAACGAGTCTATTCCCTCTGGGAGATCATTTACATATATAGAAACAGGATAGGTCCAAGAACATAACCCTGTGGGACTCCGTTAGTGACATCTCGCCACTCTGAGATCTCACCACCTCACAGTGACTCGCTGTCTCCTGTTGCTTAGGTATTCCCTTATCCACTGGAGCACCTTCTCTTGTATTCCCGCCTGTGTGTGTGTGTGTGTGTGTGTGTTTTTGTGTGTGTGTGTGTGTATGTGTGTGTGTGCGTGCAGGGGCATTGTGTGCACGTATAGGTATTTATATAGGCTGTGTATTTCTTTGCATTTGTGTGTACATGAGAGTAGATGTGAATATTGGGCTTAATCAAGCTAAAATCTCCACTCGCGTTTCTCACACCCATCAACCATATCCACATTTTGATTGGCTGGTGCCGAGTGTGTCAACAAACTGAGATTTGTGATTGGCTGTAGACATTAACGCACCAAGAAACTTAAATCCAACTCCTCAAATGCCTGCATCCTGGTATAAGAGAGTATATATATTTTGTTGTATGCAGTGAACATCAAATGAATTGTTTTTTTCCTGAATATAAAATGATTTAAACAACCGGTGAAAAATATTGATGTCAGTATATTCACTAGACAGGCATCAACACGCATGCGCGAAGTCATCAATGACCGAAGTAGCGGTCTTCGGTAATCACACACACACACACACACACACACACACACACACACACACATCTTCATAAGGTGACCGAGGCATCTGTCCACAAGAAAGAGTTACTAAAGAGATCAATCATATCTACATCAGTAATCAACTGTCAGGTAATGGAAAGAGCGCACCAATTAAAATCCGTTCAAAATACACTACAGGAGTATAAGAGAGTGAGATGCAGAGCATAGATTATAGAGGGGTTTCATATAGGCTTGAGGAAGGGGCTATCGTAGCGGATAGAGAACAAGGGAGAATGCATAGGATTTAGATACCAATTACAGGGATAGCAGAAATCGTCGCTGAGAGAACTTTGGGATACTAATACTTCCTCTGGGATAGTAATAGTTTATCTGGGATAGAAATGCTTCATCTATAGATTCTGTTTACAAAATGGGTAAAAGTCTGTACATTTGGACAACAAGAATGGCATTTATCACATTAGGCTGATCGAGCGCTTTCAATTCATATATATATATATAATATATATATATATATATATATATATATATATATATATATATATATATATATATATATATATATATGTTTTAAGGAGGACGATTAATGCGAAGAATTTCGACTATCTCTTGAAATCAATATATGCTGCATCCCTTCTACAGAAGAGAAAGAAGTTGTAAGAGTTCATATCTTATAATTAGCTATACATTATATCTATACGTAGATTTTATTCATGTACAATATATACATAATGAGTGCATGAGGGCGAGGTGCTGCTGCCCCGCCAGGTGTGTGTGTACGATGAGCGTACTGGTGTGTGTGTGTGTACACACGCGCGTCTCACATGTGTACTTAGCAGGAGATGGAGGCAGGACCTCGCCTTCAGGCACGTCTCACACTGGGAAGAGTTCCTTGCTGGCCTCCTGGTCACAGCTCTCGTTACCTCCCCCACTTGGACCAAAAAATATAGTAGGTGGTGTTGGCTTTATTGTCAGCGATCACGTGGGAAGAGGCACCACATGGCTCCCCACGTGGGAGGAGGCACCGCATGATTCCCTACGAGCGTGGCACCCCATGGTTTCTCCTGAGGCACCAAATGGCGCCCCCGGGGTATGGGGAGGGTGTGTTGAAGCATCAAATGACTTCTCCCAAGGGGGAGGCATCGCTTGGCCTCCTCCCTCACAGCTGCTTAGGCATGAACGCGCTTGTGGGGTGGTATAATTAGATGGAAGTGACGAAGCCCGATTGGTTGACACCGAGGGAATGACATCTCTGCCGACACTCTCTGACCACTTATGTTAATGCTGCTCTTGATGGCCACATAAGCTCTTAAAATGCCACAGTTCACAAACGTTTCATATATAAAATTATATATATATTTATGTATATAATGAAACTTTTAAGGAGGCCTGGAGCACACAGAGACCTCGCTACAACGATCAGGAATGTGATGTGTAAGGCTGAGAATACAACGTTTAGCAGGAAAAGGTACCTTGAAAAAAGTTTTTATTTTTTTTTTCATTTTAAGAGTCGTTATATATATATGGACATTTTACAATGCCAGAGTGTTTTTGGAAGCTCTAGAATCATCCAACTGCCAGCACGTGAGCCATCTGGCGAACACAGGTGGTGGAGATGACCATCTTTGACCTGGCAGAGACAGGTCTCACGGGACACAGGTGGTGACGTAGCCAGGCTGTCGCGGGCTCCCACAGGTGGCTCGCGCCCCGGGGGAGACAACTCCCCGGGAAGGTCACGCCGCCCATCACCACTTTGGCATAGTGGCAGTGCAGTGTTTGTCCCCGTGACCGAGCACACCACACAGTGTGTGTGGGTGGGTCGGGCATACACCAGGTGGGCACACACACACACGGGTAAATCCGGGCACAGAGAGCCTTAGTGGAGCTTCACTCACGCCTCAAGGTCTTTAGGGCGCGAGACGAGTGCTAGACGTCGGCGCCCTCCTGGTAGCCTTCGTCGGGAGAGTCTCGGGCGGTGATGCGACTCAGCTTGTTGCTGTGGCTGTGCAGGGGCTGCTGAGGCACGCAGGTGGAGGCGCGGCTGGTGGGCGGGGAGCTGGTGTAGGCGCCGTAGCCCCCTTGCTGGTCGATGGGCGCCGCCGGCGAGCCCTCGGACCCGTAGTGCCAGGCCCTCGGGTGCCGCGTCAGCGTCGGCGTCCCGTCGCCAGGGACGAGCTCAGGGACGGCGGCTCTGGTCTTGATGGAGCGGGGGATGGTGCCGTAGTGGGGGACGGGCACGCCGCTCAGGGAGGTGTGGCCCGACCCCACCTGGCTGAAGGAGTACAGCTCCGAGTAGTCCGGGGCGAAGTCCGGCAGGTAGGAGAGCCGGTTGTTGAGGTGGCGCTGGGAGGAGGAGAGCAGCCGCTGCTGCACCAGGGCGTCGCAGCTGGGCGTCAGCGGCTCGTGCAGCGACGTGTGCATCACGTGCTCCGGCGCCGCAGAGTCCAGCACGGCGTGGACTCTCTCGGGCTCCCACACGGAGTCAAAGGGACAGCCGAGGGGCGCCTTGTCCCCGTCCAGGGACACGGCGTGGCTGTGTCTGCGGGCGACGCTGCAGGTGGAGTGCTGGCTGCCGTCGTCGGTCGTGCAGCACTCGCCCTCGGAGTTCTGGTCCGCCTCGCACAGCAGGTCGGGGTTGTCCGTCGTCGCCACCACCGACCCGCCGACGTACGCCGAAGGGGTGTAAGGCAAGTCGGCGATGCGCGCCTCCGTCGCGCCGTTGACCGTGACGGTCTTGATGGGTATGGGCGTGTGGGCGTGGCGGCGGCGGCGTGCCAGCACGGAGAGGACGCCGATGAGGATGGCAGCCACCACCACCAACACGGACGAGATGGCAGCAATCTTATCGGGCGAGAAGCTCGCAGAGGAGCGCTGCGCGACGGCCAGCTCGAAGGTCGCGGACGCGGTTCCGGCCGCGTTAGACGCGACGCACCGGATGACGAGCCCGGAGTCCTGGCTCCTGGTCCCCACCAGCAGCAGGAGGCTTCCCCGCTCCTCGCTCGCCTCGTTCAGGATGTAGCCATGGGCGCCGCCCACGCCCACAGACGACCCATTGTGCACCACCGTGTCCCTGACGTGCCAGGACACGGCCGGCGTGGGCAGGCCGCCCACGGGGCACCACACAGTAGTGTTGACCCCCGCCACGCCCTCGATCCGGCGCGTCGTGGGCAGAATCTCCGGCGGACACGCAAACTCATCCTCGTCAATCTCATCGAAGTTGAGTCCCTGGATGCGCAGGGGCTTGGCGCAGACGGGCGAGACGGTGTGAGGGACGCGGCGCACCACCAGCCACTCCCGCAGCTTCCGCAGGCGGCAGTCGCAGAACCAGGGGTTCTCGTGCACCGTCAGCTGGTGCAGGTTCTGTAAACTGTCCACCAGTCGAGGCTGCAGCTCCGTCAGTCTGTTGGAGGCCAGTTTTAGCTTCTCCAGCATCCTGAGCGGCTCGAACGCGCGTGCGGCGATGGTCCTGATGCTGCACTTGCTGATGTCGAGGGTCTTTAGGGAGGAGAGGTGGGTGAAGGTGTCCAGGTCGATGTTGTGGATGGGGTTACCGCTGAGGTACAGCTCTCGCAGCTCCGGCGTGTGTCTGAAGCTCTCACTCGGCACCTGCTTCAGCTGGTTGTCGCTCAGGTCCAGTTCCACCAGGTTACTTAACTCCCCAAACGCCTCGTTATCCACCTCCTGCAGATTACAGTCGGTCAGGTAGATCTTCTGCAGGTTGGTCAGGCCCTCCTGGGCGAAGGCCAGCCGCGGGAGCCTCTGGATGTTGTTGTGGGACAAGTCCAGGACTTGTGTGGCCGGGTCAATGTTGGTCGGCAGCGTGTGTAGGTCCTTGCGGTGGCACTCTGCTGTTTGCTTGCCGTGTTTCCACTTGCAGGAGCAGAAGGAGGGGCAGTCGCTGGCGGTGGCTGCAGCAGCCAGCAGGAGGGTCAGCTGCACCACGGGGCTCGGGGGACGCATGGCTGATGGATCACTCCTGGGCGGCCTTACCGGCGGCCACCCGCCTCATCCCACCACCCTCGCCCACCTCAAGAACAGAAACATGGCAACTTTTCCGCTATTATGATCCTCTCAGTACAAACACCTTGCACCTCTTGGGTCTTTTTCTGAACACCTCATTGTGTTTCTTTTCCATAAAAACTGAAATATTTGTGTGTGTATTATTCGTTTTGGTCGAGGGCGTTCAGTTCTCACAAGGTATAAACAGTGGCT